>NC_059326.1:187357500-187657500 GCF_018350155.1 Leopardus geoffroyi
ATATATCAGTAGAACTCCCCAGTTGGGACAATCAAAAGTGTCTCTAGATATTGCCAAGTATCTTCTGGGGTCTAAGATTGCCCCCAGTTGGGAACCATGACTTGAAACAGTCCACGGCTGGGCATTAAGCATGTTCCTGGCATTCATTTAATTTCATTGGCAGAGCCTAGAGTCCATGGCCTGACATTACCTGAGGAAAAGACCCTGCACTGCTAGGCTAGATATTTTTGTTCAGTCTTTGCAAACTGAGGGAAATCAGGAAGCCCGGAGCTCCTCCCCTTGTTTGGTGTGGAAGGAACCAGTCATGAGGTGTTCATCTTCCATAGCTTATTTTAGTCTTTCTAAGGTCTGCCTATATTTTTAGGAAATAGTTTCTCAGTACTTGATATGAAGTAGTATAAACCATGTCCAGAGAGGTGAGCTTAAGGAAAATGTTGTTGCAAAAATCTTTTCTGTGCCATGTCAGGAAGACAGCTGTAAATCGATGGGGACTCTGACAAGCTGGCAAATGTTCATCTTGACCATTATGCTTGGTCAACAAATATTTCCTGAGCAGATCTTCTGTGTTAGGCATTGTGCTAGATGAGGTGGAAGGTGCTAAGATGAAGATATTGATTCCAACTTCAAAGCTTCCAATCTATTTGGGAAAACATGTGGGCTATGTATCTCCTAAGTTCAAGACCTGAACTTGGAATCCAGAAATGGACTCTGATTAACTGGTGAACTTGGGGTATATATTACCAGGAGGCAGCATAGGTGGTTGGTCTCTTCCTAGACATTGATTTGCTTTAGACCTTCTGCCTTCCTTGCCTGGGTACCTGTGTGGGGTGTGAGTTCATAAGAGCAAGATAGTTTGTTTATGCATTCATTCAACACATATTTACTGAGCACTCCTATGTTCACAACTGTGCTACTCAAAATGTGAGATGGTGATCAAAGCATATTTAGTTCATTCCCTCATGGAGTTTATCATCTAATGGAGAAGACAGACCTTAAGCAGAAATGTCAAAAGTAACGCTAATTGTTGTTAGTAATAAGAACTACAAAGGAAAAAAAATCAGGCATCCCCCGGTCTCTCAGCCTGGCTGCAGTTGGGGTGCTACAAGCAGAGACCAATGGAGCTGTTAATATGAGGGTTTTGTGAGATACGATCAAAAGCAGAGAGATGCAGGATCAATGGGACAAAGTGAAAGGTCAGGTTGCAGAGAGGGGCAGTATCTACATTTCTACAGGGGACAAAGCACCATTTCAATTCCGAGTGCGGTTTGTGACCAGAATATGCGGTGGTGGGCAAATACATCACCAGTAGATTCCTGGGCTAGAGAAATCAAGGAGGAGGCCAAAGTTGAGCCAACTCATGTGAAAGTCCTAGCCGTAACTGTAGTACATTCTGCAGTGTGACCAAGATTTTGTAGCATGAAATTGGAACCAAAAGTCAACAAACTCTGCATTACAAACCTATTTAGTAAGAGGTAAAAGAAAGGTTCAGGCTGTGAAGGGTCCTGCAAGGGCTCTAGATGACAGGAAAGCTGCAAAGCTTCTTAGAAGAGGCAGGTCTTTACCTAAGCCTTGAAATATGGATGTTTCAAATTTGCTTCCTAAGCTGATATCTCTTCCCCAAATGATGATTAGGAAATCCTTCTTGCTCAGTCTGAGCAAATACTGATAATCAAAGGAAAATGGCCTATCTCTGCTGAATTCAGTGGAAGAAGAAAAAAGAGCAATTGTGTTAGGAGCCAACTCAAACACATAAAGACTACTTAAAGACTAAAGCAAGATCCAAGATTCTCCTCTGTCAGGAATATACTGCCTATAACTTATCAATCCACAAATATTTATACAACATGTACTTGGTATGAACCACATAGTAATAACTCTAGCTCACAGGGCTACCATTGGCTAATAGTGACAGACCAAATTCCAGCTCTACCGCGTGATCACTGTGTGGTAGAGAAAAAGTTTCCTAGCCTCTCTACTTTTCAATTTTCTATCTATGAAATAGGAATAATTATATCTATGTTCAAAAGCATGGCTGACACATAGCAAATGCTATGCAACTGTTATCTATTATAATTTTTATTATCAACCCTATTATAGGAAAGACTGTATTACTGAACTTCATTTAGTACTTATAGGAGAGAAATTTTATTATCATTATTTATTTCCAAGGTGCAGAAACTGAGGCCTAGAAAGATTAAGCAACTAAGTCACTCAGCTACTAATTTTCAGAGCTAGGATTTAAACCCTGGGTGTTAGACTCCAAGTTCATTTTTTTTTTTTTTTTACTACTGCCCTACAATAATAGGATTATAAGAAATAAATATATATGAACTACCAACCCAGATTTTTGACACTCCATAAATGACAGATGTTGGCATTTTGATCATTATCAATGCCATACAATTTCCTTCTTAAATGAGATAATGAATATACAACATTTGGTTTGATAACTGACACATTGTTAGTGCTTCAATTCAAAAGTCTATTATAATTGGCAAGGAATGAGGTTTAAATTTCTAATCAGAACATTTTGCATCCTGAACAGATGAGCATTATAGGTGAACTCATCACTTGTAAGGAGGAAGGAAAATTATTTTCTTCCAGACCCTGAAAAGCTAAGAACTCCAAATCTTAAGTTGCATAAAGCTGTGCACTCCAGAAATTTCTGGGGCTTCTGCCCCATTTGGCCATTCTTCCCCTGAAGTTATGTGTTTTTCCAGAAGCACCAGACAGCTAGCGCTCATGAATGGCTTAATTCAAGCAGTAATTGGGCACCTGAATCCAGTCATCCATTGATTTTTAGCACATACTGAAAGTTGTGTTCAGAATTAGAAAAAACCCTTCATCCTTTAAATAAGCACTTTTTATAGCAATGTCAGCAAAGCAAACATCAGCATTAATTAACAGTGACTTCAGAATGTATAATGTTTTCCATTAGATCTGAAGGGGGCTAGGGGGACAAGGATAAAGGACAACACATCACCACGTGTCTGGGGAGAAAAACAACTAAATTCAGAATGCAGAAGTAGAATCCTATTTGTTCAAAAATAGAAGGGAAGTGATTAGAAACCTCAAATTGCTAATGGTGGAGACAGTTAAACCAGATGACCAATCTTCTAGAGCAATACACTATGCCCAGTCAGTGCACAGCTATGTTGCTGAGGGCACAGTAAAGGGTGTAAGCCTCTCAGCCTTAAGGAGAGACATGTTCTGAGCATGAGGACTTTTTTCATTCACTTGATGTACCTTTTTTAAATACAAATCTGAAAAAAAATCCATTCTTGTTGCTATTAACATTTTTTCATGGATCTTTGTTTCTTTAATAATGAAACTGTCATTTGCTTGCCCCCTGCATCAGTTTCCTAGGGCTGTTCTAACGAATCACTACATTTGGAGAATTTAACAAAAGAAATGTGTTCTCTCACAGTCTGGAGGCTTGTAATCTGAAATAGAGATGTGGAAAGGGCCATGCTCTCTCTGAATGTTGTCAAGGAGTATCCTTCTCTGCTTGTCCCTAGCTTCTGGTGAGGACCAGCAATTCTTGACACAGCTGACCTTGCAGACAATTCACTCCTATCTCTGCCTCCGTCTTGACATGGCAGTATGACCTCACCTTAACCAGCTACATCTACAAAGACGTATTTCCAAATAAGATTACCTTCTGAGGTTTCAGGTGGACCTTAATTGTAGGGGGACAACTTTCAACCCAATGCATCTCCCTTTCGATTCCCCCAACCTCACCAGCTAAACTCTAGACACATTGGTGTCCCCTCAGTTGTCTGGATCTGTCAAACTCTTTCCCACCTCTGCCCTTTGAACTTCCAAGTCCTCTTCCTGGAATGCTCCCCTGGCTGCCATCTCTTGGCCTTGCTGGCTCCTTCTCACCCGTCAAGCCTTGGTTAAAATACCGCCATCTCAAAGAATCCTCCTTTGCACATCGTATCTAAGCTTCTCTACCACATTATCACTTCCTAGTCTCCACACTTATTTCTTTTCTGTTATTTAGCACCATGTCAATGCTTCTCTTGTTTGTATGTGGATTTTCCTAGCTTTCTCACTAAAATGTAAGTTTGTCCACCAGGAGTTCCACAACTGGTTTGTTCTCCCATAGTTTGTTCCTCTAGCACCAATTAAGTCCCTTGTCACCAATCAATTATACTAAATGAATAATTGTTTATTAAAAAAAAAATGTTAGTATCTATTATATGCAAGGTCAAGGGCTAGGCATGTGGGGGACATGAAGTATACGAAATATAATTCCTGTGTTCAAAGAACTTAGGCTGGAGGTGAGATCAGAGGTAAACACAAATAATTCTAAAATAGGTGTTAAGTTCAAGCAGAAGGGGACTGAAAAATTGCTGCAGGAAGAACTCAGAGTAAACAATCTGTTAAAGCTGGCAGTCTTGGGGGAGCAGGGGGACACAGGTGGGGAGGGGCTTGGAAAGTTGCTTTCAGAGCAAAAAGGAGCTGGTATTGATGCAAAAAGTGAAAGTGATTCAGGGTGCACACAACTGTGGGTAATCTCCAGGGCATTAGGCACATCTGTGAGCTGGACTCAGTGGAGCCAGGTAGAGTGGATGCCTGAACCCAGCTCCTGCAACAAGCGAAGTGTTCAAGAGGAAGATGCTGCAGATGATGCCTTTCTCAGCCAGGGGTTCCTGTGCTCTGGTTCCTGGGCCCTCAGAGGCCTGAGAGCCATGTGTGTTCAGTGACTTTTGAAATATCTCAGAGACTCAGGGAGAGCTTTCACTGCCTACCCTTGGATGGCCCTAGCAGCTGGGCAGGTTCTGCCTCCCTCTCTCCACCTCCCACCCTAAGAGGATCCTTTAAGGTTCAGGTTAAACTAAATCCTGCTGCTCTTGGAGCAAATGGCACTCAACCTTTTACTCCAAGAAACCTTTTACTCCAGCTGGCTCAGAAAAGCTGCCTTTTCTGCCTTTATTCCTTCTGGACTCCTTTCTGGTCCTCCAGGTGCAGTGGGGTGATACCTGGGTGAAGCGTTCACTGTCAAGATTTTCACTTCCTGTAAAAGTCTATAGTCGATGATATGTCAGAGGAGAAGCGAGTCACTTGTCACGCAGTAAATATAAGATGTAATTTTCTCTGAAATTTGCTGGTTAGCATCCAATGTCCTTTAAGAGGAAGGAGATCTTTGGGAAGGGCACATGTAAATGAGAAGCAAGGCAACACTACTCAGGGACCCTGAGGATGTAGACAGTGGGCTTTATCATGAATACATTTGTGAAAAAATTAATTTAGGAAGTACTCTTTTTGGAGGCTGAAAGAGCTAAGACATTTAAATGTTTAGCATGGTGGTTGCCACATGGTTACTGGTAGCTACTATTGTTCCTACTATTGTTCCTACTATTGTTAATATTTTCATATTGCTTATGGAAGCGGAAGTCTCCATGGTAAACAACTAGTTACTGGTAGCTATTGTTCCTACTATTGTTCCTACTATTATTAATATTTGCATATTGCTTGTGGAAGCAGAAGTCTCCATAGCACCTAGAACAAGTCTGGGCCCTCCTTAAGCGCTTGCTGCTGTACTGGGTGAGGGAGCTTGGAGAGGGAGTGAGGATGGAAAGGAGATGCCACATGGCTGAAGGTGGCTGGAGGAGAGGCCACAGAGAAAGGAGCAAGAGGAAAAAAAAAAAAAGGAAGAAATGTAGCTGCCATGGAAAGTGGAATGTGAACACTGAATTTTTTTTAAGTTTACTTATTTTGAGAAAGAGTGCACACAAGTAGGGGAGGAGCAGAGAGACAGGGAGAGAGAGCCTCCCAAGCAAGCTCCATGCTGTCAACACAGACCCCAACATGGAGCTTGAACCCACTAACCACAAGATCATGATCTGAGCCAAAATCGAGAATCAGAGGCTTAACCAACTGAGCCCCCCAGGTTCCCTGAACACTGAATATTTAAGAAGGCTTTGTAGCATGATGTGGACAAGACTATCCTCTGTTTCTATTTTTTATTAGACTATGCATTGATTGACAAAGTTTCTAGGTGGGCTTGGTACAGTACCGGATGTGGTGACATTAAAGACTAGCCTCAATGTAGGCTCTGTGCTAAAGAGGCTGAGTGACCCTCAGTCACACTTATGGTACAGATGAATATGTCCATTTCCTAGGGCTGCAATAACAAATTACCACCAATTTAGTAACTTAAAACAACAGAAATTTATTCCTTCATGTTTTAGAAAGTCAGAAGTCCAGAATTCCACAGAGCCATACTACCTCTGGGGACTCAAGGGGGAGAATTTGTTTTTTCCTTCTTCCAGTTCCTCATGGCTCTTACCATTCCTTGACTTGTGGCTTCATCGCTCCAATCTCTGTCTCTGTAGTCACATTGCTTTCTCCTCTTTCTACAAATCTCCCTCTGCCTTTCTCTTATAAGCAACTTATCATTGGATTTGGGACCCACCTGAATAACCCAGGAGGTTCTCATCTCAAGATCAACTTCAAAGACATTTTTTTTTTCTAAATAATGAAACATTCACAAATGCATGGAATTGATGCATGGGTATATATTTTGGGGGCACTATTCAACCCACTACCAGTATGCTAGAACTCAGAGGTTAAATAACTCACCCAAGGTCTCAGTGCCAGCAAACAAAGGAGCTAGAAGAAATCTCAGTATAGAAATGTGAGGAGCAGTGAAGGAAATAACTTAAGACAGTATGATAGTTACTAAACAGATTCAGGGCTTCTCTCTTCACCAGTTCTCAATGGTTTTACCCAAAGATAAGAGTAATATGGGCATTTCCTGCAATGTTTAGAAGATATCTTTGAGTAACTGGAAAGCTTTAAGGAAGTTTTGTTGCATTTCTTTTGTTTGTTTTGTTTTTGCTATTGAGATGTCCAGTCTGAGACTCAATTCAAGGAATCTATTTTTTCTAATGAGGATTTTAAAAGATAGTTTATAAGAAAATAAAGAAATGGAATGGCCAGTGCACCATATCAGTGTTCAAATGGAAAAGGGAATGATTTCACATGACCTCCATCCTTACAATCAATGAAAAACATTCATCTGTTCATACTGTTCTTTGTTCATACAGTTACTGAATGAACATACAGTTCAACTGTTCATACAGTTCAACAAATTGAATACCTACCTTGTGCCAGGGAGTGTGCTTGGCTGGGGAGACCATAATGAGCAAGATGAATGTATTTCTTATCTTTGTGTAATATACTATAATATGGGAAAGACAGACAACAATAATAATAATAAAACAAGAGAGAGCTATTTTGAAATTTGAAAACTGCTATGAATAAGATAGAATGCTGTGAGGGAGTCTATTATTGATTATTCTACTTTAGGTAGAAGAATTAGACAAGGTCTCCAAAATTTAAGTGAAATGCTCTAAAGGAGCTAGTGAGCTTGTCATGTTTTTAGAACAGTTAGAAGGCCAATATGGCCAGAACTTAGAGCTGGATGTCAAGGTACATGGCATAAGATTGTAGAGGTGGGCAGGTGCCACTTTTCATCTTGCAATCCAGAGGCGGAAAGTACAAAGGATTGAAGTGTTTGTTATAAGTATGTGTGTTGGGAGAGGAGAGACTAATTTGCATTTTTAAAAATCTGTGGAGCAGATATTATAGGAGGGCAATAGACCTGTTAGGAGTCTATAGTACTGGCCTGAGCAGCAGATGGTGGAAGCTGGACTTGGGTAGTGACTGTACATATGGAAATGTGAGGACAGATCTGAGGTACCGTTAGGAAGTAGATCCTATAAGACTGGATTGATGTACTAAATGTTGGACAGGAACAAAAAAGGCAAGTGAGGAGCAAATGGATGGATGGTGGTGCATTTACAGAGATGATGGAGAATAAGGAAGGAACAATTCTGGGGAGGACAAGTAGAACCAGATCATGAAGAGATCTTGTAGTGCCATGTTAAGTAAGATAAGCCTATGAAACACCAAAGTGGAGATGTCAAATCAGGTATCGAATATATGAGTTTAGAGCTCAAGACCATGGTCTAAGCTGGAGATATAATTAAAGAATCACCAGCCTACAGATGATATTTAAGAAAGCCATGGGAATGGACAAAGTCACCAAGGGAGAGTAGGATCAGGTACTCTTTCAGGAAATGGACTTACATATCATTCTGCCCTGATTTAAGCCTGAGTTCTGATCACTTTTGTGCTTTATCCTACGTTAATACCCATGGCCTGAATTACTGCCTCAAGTTACTTGTTCATTTATTTGTTTTTTATTTTGTTATCATATCCTTCCCACTCAAACAGAAGCTCCTTGAGGATTAGGCCCTCATCTGTCTGATCTTCCTGCATCCCCAGGCCTAGAAGACACTCACTCAATAAAAATTGGTTTAATGACTACAGGTAGCATTATAACTTTTGATTACATGTCAACTTCTGTGCTTAAATCTTCACACTTATATCAGTACGTCCTCCTCAAAAACCCTTAGAAGGGGGTGGTTATCATTTTCTCAACAATCATATAGCTTGCTGCTAATAAAGCCAGAAATAAAAGCCAGGCCTTCCTGATATCTAAGCTCTTATTCTTTACTTACCACTCTGCTCTGCAGTACTTCGAGAATGGGTGAAATTTATGACAAAATAAGATAGTGGAATTTTTTTTTCAATTTTGAACTCCTTTCCACCTAGCTGAAGATACAGTCAAGATCATGTCATTCACTCATTAAAAAAAAAATGTCTTGAGCATCTCCTCTGCTCAACACTCTGGGGTGATAAGGATTCCCAGACAAAGGAGCTCAAAAGTAGTGTTCAGATCTCTCTTTTTCATTTACCATTTCAACAAATAAGTAATGAGTACCTACTATGAGCCAGACATTATTTTAGTGTCTGGTCCAACTAGTCTATCTGTCTTCCAAATTGCTGTGACTACCTACCCCTCAATGCCTGCCTCTTCACCTCCCCACCACCTGTCTTTCTTGGTTCTACTTTTCTATTGCAAAAATGGCTCATTCCATGTAGCAAAAGATATGGAGCAAAAGATAGCTCCAAGATTACACCATCCAAGCAGTAATGACAAATCAAAGAGCCTCTATCTCTTCCTTAGTACTAAAGTGTAAACCTCAGAAAACATTTTGTTGGTGCAGGTTTGGGTCATGTGACCTCTCTTGAACCAATCATTGTAGCCAGAGGAACACACTCAGAAATGGCAGGACTCCCTTTGTGGTCAACAGCCCCATTAGAATCACATGGTGGGAGCAACAGGGAAGCAGTTTCCCAAAGAAAGGAGTTAATGTAGGATAGATGAGACAGTAGATATTTACTCTCTTAATTCATCTACTACCCACCAGATCCTTAGGAGCAGGGATATTGTCTCTCTTATTCACCACTGTTTTCCCTATGCTGAAGACAGTTCCTAGAACATTTCTTCTGAAAAGCTGTCTATTGTATTGATAGAATGAATTAAAAGAAGAACATTTTATTATCTGGAAAAAAAAAATCCACGTGATTTGCATTATAACATACTTCACAATGGATAACTAAATGCTACTGTTATACCACACTATTGTTGAGGACTGTTGATCTAGGGAGCAGGAATACTAATACTTCTGCATAACTTACCAGGCTTCTTTCATGATTAAGTGTTGTTAGACTGTGAAAGGGCTTTGAAATGTATTAAACAGCATACAAACACAAGGCATTTCACTGTTAATAGTCAGCTAGGAAATGAATGATCAGCAGAATTGTCTAAATAGGCTCTTAAAGGGGTATGGTAAAAAAAATAAAAATAAAACTTTATAAAGAAAGTTTTGAACGGCAAGAAATGCTTAGGTAGCAAAAGACAATTTTGTAAAATGAGAGGTTTGAGAAGAATAAATCAGCAATGAATTTTGATACAAAACATTATTTAGAAAGCCTATACATATTTCTGATTAAAAGATATTTTCAAGAGTGACTTTAGCAGAAATAATAAAATGCTAGGCATGAACCTATTTACTTAACTCTTCTAGCTAACCAGAATGATAGAGCTCACAACTCTCTCCCACCTCATGCCCTTGGCTGCTTTCAAGGCAGGGCACAAGCACTTCAGTTGTACGTTCAGTACTTTCATCATTTTAAGCCAGGTGCCACCCCCTAGAAAATGACAAGTGGAAAGGAAGCCGGACTCTGTCCACAGACCAAGAGACCAATTCCGTTAATCAGGTGAATGAGTTAAGGCACAGATAAACTGCTATCATGGAGACCAAGCACAACAGCTTAGAAGAGCAAACCTGTGTATCCCTCACAGTCCAAAAGTGAGAGAGTGGTCTAGGTCTGAGTCACAGGCTGACCTGCGGCTTCTTCATCATATGGCTTTCTAGGAAACTCCTATACTTTTTGCCAGCCACCAGGAAGGTGCCTGAGAGGAAAAGTCCTGACAAGTAGATTTATCTTTATGAAGATGAGAGATAATTTTCAAATATCACTCCTATTCATGCTCTGTTGGCCCTAACTTAGTCACATAGTCACACATAACCCCAAGGGTTAGAGCACTGAAATACCCCGTTGGACAGCCGTGTACACAAATAACACTTAGGCCAAGGAAAGGGGGTTATTTCTAGGAAAAGGGGATTATGGTTACTGGAGGACAAACTAGCAATCTCTGCTATGGCATGCATATACCGAGTCCATGCCATGTTTGAGGCTTTCAACTATGTGTAAGACAATGACCTGCAGGGGCGTCTGCGTAGCTCTGTCAGTTAAGCGTCCGACTTCAGCCCAGGTCATAATATCACAGTTCATGGGTTTGAGCCCCACGTTGGACTCTGTGCTGACAGCTCAGAGCCTGGAGCCTGCTTCAGATTCTGTGTCTCCCTCTCTCTCTGCCCCTCCCCCACTTGCACTGTCTCTCTTTATCTCTCAAAAATGAATAAACATTAAAAAACTTAAAAAAAAAAGACAATGACCTGCATTCCAGAAGGCAAGAGACAATTTCACATACAGCAATAACCCTCACAATAAGGTGAAGTATGACAAGGAGTAAATATAAACCCAGTGTTATAAAAGTTTAAGGAAGGGTTGTTTTTTCCTCCTCTGAGTGGACTTGAGGAAAAATTCTTGGATGAGGTAAAATTTGAAATGGGTCCTTAAGATTCAGTAAAACTATAAATTTAAGAAAAAGGGCTGGGAAGAGGGAGAGATGGGCCTTTAAGTCACTACAGTGGAAAGAACTGGCATCCCAGACAGTCATTTTCATACCTATGACCTTTTGAGAACCATCCAGCAATACTCCCCACCCCCCGTGGAAAGAATAACTATATAAAAGTAGGTATTTTTGGTTATCTTTCCAAATATATTCTCTATTTTCTTACTGAAGACAATTCTTTTAGTTGAGCATATTGCCCTCCATAGCCTTATTTAGAGTTATATGTGATCATGTGACTAATTTTGGGCCAATGAGATATAAGTGGAGGCATTGTATACAACCTCTGAGAAGTATTTGTGAAGAAATAGTTTTCCTTTGCATGCTCTCCATCCTCCTACCTGCAATTCAAATGTGATAACTAGAGCTCTGGTATCCATATTGAGTCAGAAGAATGAGAGCTAACCTTGAAAGTGGCAGAACAGAAAGTTAAAATTAGCCTGGCTTTCCTGATTACTCTATAAAATCCCTGAGTAGAAAGCCATGAAGTGCCTACCTCCAGACTTCTTTAAAACAAAAACAAACAAAAATGTTTAAGCCACTGCTATTTGGAGTTTTATGTCACATTCAATCACACCAAGTCCTCAGCACAAGTAGCTTACATGCCCCACCTAGTACTAAATCAAACTTAACAATGGATGGGGGGTAAACCAAAAGGACATTAGTGCCCTATTGCTACCATACACATTACCACAAACTTGGAGGCTTAAAGCAACACAACATTATTCATGTTATAGTTTTATAAGTCAGAAATCCAACATAGGTCTCACTGCACTAAAATCAAGGTGTCAACAAGGGATGTCCCTCCCAGGAGGTTCTTGGGGAAAATCCGTCTTCTTTCTCATTCCGGTTGTTGGATGATTAGTTCCTTGCAAGATATAAGACTAAAAGCTCCCATTTCTTTGCTAGTTTTTGGCTAAAGACTATTTCCAGCTTCTAGAGGCTATCCACATTCCTTGGTTCATGGTCCCCTTCCTCCATTGTTAAACCAGCAATAGTGGATCAATCCATCTCACATTTCAAATCTCTCCTAAGTCTTTTTCCAACACTGCATATCTCTGCCTGCATTTTCCACATTTACAGCCTACCAAAATGATCCAGGATAACCTCCCTGTCTTAAGGTCTGTAACCTTAAATTTCATCTTCAAAGCTCCTTTTGCCATGTAAGGTAACAAATTGACAGGCAACAGGCTCCCAAAGAGCATGCACATTTTTGGGTATCAGTCATAGTCTGAGAACATGAAGTTCCCTCAGTGTACCTTTCTTCTCCTATCAATTTAATATCTTGTTTCAGCTGTCCTCCTCACTTAACAGGTGTTATTACCCAAGAGGTCATCTATACTGGATGCTTGGGGTCCTTGGTAGCCTTGACCTAATCAGGTATCCTGGTCTCCTCCAATTCTCAGGAATAATACAGTGTATTTGCCCAAACTCCAAAGAAAATTGGGCGATGTGTCAGCTTCATAGAAACATATAGTAGGTTTTTGATGGGCCAGATTGCAGGCCAAATTTGGTGAATACTGGGAGTTTTTTCCAAGGAGTGTGGGGTTGGGACCAGAGCTAATACTAGTATCTGTCTCAAACCTTCCTTAAAGTCTGCAGCTGAAAGAGCCTGGGAAACTCTGAAAAATTACTTAGGTCTACTGAGTAGGTTGCAAAGAGCAAGTTCCTTACAGATTGTTTCAGGTCAGATTTGAGGATAGGATTGGAAAATGGATGTATTCTACCCAAGGAAGTAATTTCAGAGAGAAGAGAAAGAAGGGAATAGATGCTCCTCCAAGAAAATGAGGAGATGGAGTACCATCTAAATTATCTGGATGGAGCTGAAGAAGTCTTCTGATTGGTAATGTTCTCCTTAAAAACTCATTATGGTTTGGGGTGCCTGGGTGGCTCAGTCAGTTAAACATCCAACTTTGGCTCAGATCATGGTCTTGTGGTTCACGAGGTCAAGTCCCATGTTGGGCTCTGTGTTGACAGCTCAGAGCCTAGAACTTGCTTTGGATTCTGTGTCTCCCTCTCTCTCTGCCCCTCCCCCACTTCCTCCCTATCTCTTTTCTCTCTCTCCCTCTCTCTCTCTCAAAATAAACATTAAAAAAAATTTTTTTAAAAACATTATGGTTTGATTTTTGTACTTTGTCCCTGATGCACTTGGAGGAAAGAGGCACTTCAGTGTGAGGTCAATGGAATGTAAGCTCCAAGTGGACAAGGACCTCATCTGTACTTTTTTCTTTACTCCCCAGCTCTAGAGTCCTGCTTTTCATAGGTAGTAACAAATACATATTACATGAATAAATGAATGAATGCATTATTGATTAATTGGTAGACATCCAAGTCCCTTTTCAATCTTTTTTTCCCAGTAGTCAATGTGGCCTATGCTTAAAATCTTATGCTCTAAAGTCACATGTGGATCCAGGTCCCACCTCTGCCATTTATCCTACCAGTGTGTTCCCTGGGAACTCAGACTTACCTAAGTCTGTCTCCTGTCTGTAGCATATAACCAATAATTACTACTTGGCATTGTGAGGTTTCATTGAGATAATAGATAAATAGTGCTTAGTAAAGTTCCTGACAGTCAATGGGCATTTTCTCTTAATGTTAGTCCAAACCCTCTGGTAATGCCAAAGTGGTCTCCCCTTGATTGTCAAACTTTATTTCCAGGCTCCTATCTGCCATTGCTTGTGTCAGTTACCCTGTCCCTTTAGCATTTTATGCACACATGTGAGTATATGTGCACACACATGTACATATGCAGATATCACAGGGATCAAAACCAATATCTTCTCCATGAAGCCACCTATTATGGTCTCAATCAGAAGTCATCTCTTCATTTTAGAATTCTTGGATGCTGATTAAGTCACTGTTGCATTTATCACATACCAATGCCTAGCACATTGTCTAGCATATAAAAAAGGAAACTAACACATTTTGAACAGATGGATGGATGGATGGATGGATGGATGGATGGATGGATGGAAACTTATGTTCTCTGGCAGCTCCACAGCAATTTATTTATTTTCATAACCACTCTGGTCACATAGCGCCTGACCCACAGTAAGGGCTCAATAAATGTTGGTTGGATTGGGAAGAAAGGGGAAGAAAAATCCAAGAAAGAGAAAATCAAGACCAATGTCCACCTGGATCCATCCTCCTTTTCAGGGCATCCTGTTGAAAGGAGTTATTGAGGAGAGAAGCAGGGAGTTGACAGCCACTCTCTGGACTCTCTCCCAGGGCCTTTTTAGAACAGGAAAGTTAATTATGGAACCAGATTAACAGTTTCTTTTTTGATACAGTCAAAGTAAAACCAGCAGGATGCAATTTAGCTCTTCCCCACTTTCCAAATAGCAGCAAATTTTCATACAAAACAAAGAGACACTTGAATTGCAAATTACTTAGAGAATCAGCTAGCAACCCCAACGGAAGAATATTTCTTGCTACTTTCAAAACCAAGCTGTTGCCTTTTCAGGTTTAACCATGTAGTGGGACCTTCACAAAGGCCTGGGCGTCTTGCTGTTTCAACTCTGGGCCAAGTGGAGAGGAGGAGTGATTCATTGAGGTTTACTGAAATGGCACAGTGAGGTCTTTTTGTTCACATTTTTCTCTTCTCCACATGGTCTCCAACTCTCAGATCACTGGTCTCAATTCACAGAATTGGGACTGACAATGTGTTCTCAGAGGTCATGTTATCCAAGGGTGGCAAGAACAAATGCCTACAAGGGCAGGCAGGGATGTAAATGACTGAAGCAACTGGTCAGGATATGCGGATATGTCCACTAGGAAGTGGGTGAAGACTGGGATGAACCCATCCAACCGCCAGTGTCATGTGGGAATGCTGGCTCACTGTCAAGGGTCGCTAGATCTGACAAGTCCGTATTCTTTTCTAAGTCTGGATTCTTATTCAAAATATCCTTTGTAGCTGTCGCAACGGAAAAAGTACTATCTATTGGCTGGATACATCTTGTAGGCCACCAGTTTACAACTTCTAATCTAGCTCAACTTCTTCTCTTGATAGATGGAAAAACTGAGGCAGGGAGAAGGAAATCATTTATGAAAGTTCACCAAGTCACAAAGTCTTCTGACTTCTCATCTTGTGCCTAGCTGATTATGCCATACAGCCTCCCTCAAGTCCCTCTCTCCTGCAGGACACAGGGCAGCTTTATTTTCAAAAGAGCTTTTAGAAAATTTGACTTTCTGATTCAAATAAATAAGTCCTGTTTTTACAGAGGATTTGGAGGATGCATCAAGAATAAGGATATAATAAAATGAAATCGCACATAATGTGATTTTATTTCTGGAAGGACTGGAGCCTGAGGTGGGAACCTGGCTGGAAACAGGATACTTCCAGACATGGCCACTGGAGGGCAAGGTGGCATCTCAGTTGGTTTAGACCCAAATAGGTCAAAGGAAAGTTAGGACAAGGGTTGAAAATGTCTATGTTTACTGTAGCCAGGTTGTTGGCAGAAATGAGAAAAGGAGACCAGATGGGGAATAGAGTGAAGGAAGGAAATACATCTAAAGGACTCAGATACCACTCAGATTTGGCCCGTGTCACCCTGTAGCAATGCACACAGTTGACAGTCTTTTTGATTTTTAAAAAAATTTTTTTAATGTTTATTTTTGAAAGAGAGAGAGTGTGAGAGAAAGACCGAGCACGAGCAGGGGAGGCACAGACAGAGAGGGAGACACAGAATCCTAAGCAGCTCCAGGCTCTGAGCTGTCAGCCTCCAGTCCAATGCAGGGCTCAAACCCCTGAACCGTGAGATCATGACCTGAGTCAAAATTAGATGCTTAACCATCTAAGTCACCCAGGTGCCCCTGATTTTTTTCAAGTGAAGCTTGAAACCTTATTTTTTTTTTTTGTAAGCTTTTTCAATGTTTAAATGTAGATAAAAAAAATGTGAATCAAACAAAACACATGGAGGAGTGGGATTGGGTTGTGGGCTTCCTCTTTGTGATCTCTGCTAAGTGACTCAGTGCAGATGGACAGGGCACTGCACAGGTCAGTCTGCTGAGTGGAGAGTTTGAAACCAGTCCAGCTACAGACCAGTAGATAAGGCTGGCATGAGGATGACTGAGGAAACAGAGATGGTCCATAGACTCAGTGCAGCAGTCCCCTGGGGAGAGTGGGCTTCAATCAGAGCCATCAGAGCCTGTCCAGAGCATCCTGGACAGATCTTTGGGGGAGAAGATCTGCACAAATACAAAACACCTACCATAGCCTTTTATACTGTATGTGTATAACCATCTTTACTTTGCTAAGTTAATATAGATTATCTCTCTTGGTAGCCCTGTGGGAGATTCACCCATTTTCTCAAAAGCAGAAATGTTAAAATCATTAAAGATAGCATTGAATGTGTAAATTCTTCCCATTTTACTGTAATGACTCACTGAATAAGTGGAGTGGAGCCTACAATGGAAGGAGCCCTTGAATGTTAGAGGTCGTGGACCTCCCCAACTTAACATTTTTCCAAGCTTCCATTTCATACTTTGTAAAGTGAGAATGAGGTATTCCTGACCTACCTTCCTGTATTAGTGAAGATTCTTGATTAGGAGAAACAGAAAACCCAGTGAGCTTAATCAAAAGCATGCATGTATTAGTTCACACAACTGGAAAGTTCAAGCATCTAAATCATAGCTGGATCCAGTTGCCCACACAATATCAGGGCTTGGTATCCATCACTCAGAACTGCAGACTTCATTTTTCTCATCGGAGCCAGCAGCTCCAGGTGCTACCTCACCTTTCTAAGTACAGTCAAAAGAGATCTTCTCTTCCCCTACATTGTCCACTTGAGTTTCGGGACTGACTTTCATTGACCTGCTGCAGGTTTTATGCTCATTTCTGAACCAGTTGATGTGGCAAAGGAGATGAAATGCACTGAGTGGCTGGGCCAGTACACATTTTATGAAACAATTAGGCATTTAGCTGGAGTCTCTGGGAACATGATGTACATTCCAGACCATAGCAGATACAGTGGGAGACTTGATTCCCTGATAGGAATAAACTGTTCTTATTGAAACAACTTCCTGGGAAATTATCCAGATCTGTGGAGTTTGTTTAAAGCTGGAACCACGCACCTGGAGAGAAGAAGGCAAAATACTTGATTACTGCCTGATGCCAAAATGAGATTGTATATTTTGTATATATTTTCTCTCTGTTTCTTGCAGCCTTGCCTTGATAAAAGGACTGGAACTGGTGACACTTGTTTCAATGACAACAGTGTGAATAGTGAGTAGTTTTTTCTGTTGTTTATTAGTTATAGAATATGGACTGCTCTCTGGTACCAAAACGAGCTTTATTAAACTACCATTCCTTCCTCCAATTCATTTAAACAAACATCAACTGGCTTCATTGTTAAATCGAATGCCAGGTATATGGCTTACATTTCTTTCCCCTCATCACTTACACACACACACACACACACACACACACACATACACACACCACAGAGCAATATAGGAACTGTCAACTTGCAGACCACTCAAGGTGTGTTCATGGCTGCAAATAACAGAAAATACAGACTCAAGATGGCTTGAATAATAAAAAGTAAAGCAAAGAAAAATGTTATTAGCACTCAGAACAAGAAGTCCTAAAGTAGGATAGGTCCATAGTTGGTTGATTGAGTAGCTCAAAAGTGTCATCATAATTTGGATTTTAAACTCTTCAGTGGGCTGTCTCTTTCATTTATTTCTTTTTATCAGCCTTTCCAGAAATCCCTCAATAGGCGTTTACTCATGTTCACTGGCCAGAAGCCAATGAACAAATACCCTGCTTGAATCAATACCTTGCAAAGCAGATGGGGCCAGTTAGATTGGATTAAACCAAATCATGCGTCCCTTCCTGGGGCTAGGGATAGGACCTATATCCCCTGAAGTACACGGTCACATAGAAGAGAGAATATCTGAACATAATTAATGTCTTGCTTAAAAGGATAAATGAAGGATGAATAGTTATTGTAAAAATAATCAATGCTATCTGCTATAAGGCAATACTAGGCAAATCTTAGTGACATTTCCTGCAAGATGAAAGTTTGCATAGGTACCTAAGTTCTAAGGTGTCATATACTTCACTACTGGAGAAAAAGCAGGCACCCAGCCTTGGCTAACCTCCCCCAAAGTCCCTGATAAATTGAAGAAATATTAGAAATATTTTTGACTCTGGATATAAAACCCAAGGCATTATTATACCATATGCAGACTGTTTCTCCAATTTGCATAATTATAAACTCCTCCTCAAAAACTAAGCATTGCTGCCAACTTAAAAAAAAAACTACAAGGTAGTATTAAATATGCAATGCTAATTTGACTTTTTAATTTGTCTGGGATATTCACAAAGACATGAACAACTCTGTAGATACTGAAGCTTAATAAAATCTTCCACTTGTATAAAAAGAAATTAACAGGAAAAGCTAAAACCAAAAATTTGTTAAAGAATTTGACTTTATGTCTGAAAATTATCAATAAGAGATAATTCTATTAAAATAACTCCCACATTCACTATTCTGTATGTTGACTAACATTCAGGTGTAGCTCTTGTTTTGTTCAGCCAAAAGAAGGTTAACATTTCCTCAGATGTCTCCATTCTGCTTTTAGTCACCTGTGAGCTATGTGTATTCTTATATTTGAACTTTATATGAAGTGATTGAGGAGATGCAAAAAGATCTTCTTGCCCCCAAATCTATTAGCAATCTACCTAAAATAGCCACAAAAACCCCTGACTTGGGCTTTGAAGGTCTCAGCTATAGTAAAAATATGCTATCTGGCCAAGTTATACTGTTTTAGGCTCCTCAATTTGAGTTCATTAGTTAGCCCCAGTGATGACTGAGACACAGGATACAGATGTGCATCCAGAGAAGTGCTCCTGGAGATAAATTACAAACCATGTATACAAGCATAACTCAGAGATACTGGGGGTTTAGTTCCAGACCACCACAATAAAGCAAATACCACAATAAAACAAGTCAAATGACTTGGTTTCCCAGTGCATATAAAAGTTATG
Source organism: Leopardus geoffroyi (assembly GCF_018350155.1). Taxonomy (NCBI): domain Eukaryota; kingdom Metazoa; phylum Chordata; class Mammalia; order Carnivora; family Felidae; genus Leopardus; species Leopardus geoffroyi. Next base: position 187,376,616 of record NC_059326.1, read on the forward strand.
TTTAGGGGCGCCTGGGTGGCGCAGTCGGTTAAGCGTCCAACTTCAGCCAGGTCACGATCTCGCGGTCCGTGAGTTCGAGCCCCGCATCAGGCTCTGGGCTGATGGCTCAGAGCCTGGAGCCTGTTTCTGATTCTGTGTCTCCCTCTCTCTCTGCCCCTCCCCCGTTCATACTCTGTCTCTCTCTGTCCCAAAAATAAATAAACGTTGAAAAAAAAATTAAAAAAAAAAAGTTATGTTTACACTACACTATAGTCTGTTTAAATGTGAAATAGCACTATGTCTAAAAAAAACAATGTACACACCTTAATTTAAAATACTTTATTGCTAAAAAGTGCTAGCCATCACTGAGCTTTCAAAGAGTTGTAATCTTTTTGCTTGTGGAAGGTCTTGCCTTGATGTTGGTGGCTGCTGACTGATCAGGGTGGTGGTTGCTGAAAGTTGGGTGACTGTGGCAATTTCTGAAAATAAGATAACAATAAAGTTTGCCTCTTCAACTGACTCTTCTTTTCACAGTTTCTCTGTAGCATGTGTTTCTCTTTGATAGCATTTTACCCACAGTAGAACTTTTTTCAAATTTGAAACCAGTCCTCTCAAACCCTGCTGCTGCTTTATCAATGAAGTTTATGTAAATATTCTAAATCATTTGTTGTCATTTCAACAATCTTCACCACATCTTCACCAGGAATAGATTCCATCTTAAGAAACCACTTTCTTTGCTTATCCATAAAAAGCAACTACTCATCCATTCACGTTTTATCATGAGATTGCAGTAATTCAGTCACATCTTCAGGCTCCACTTCTAATTCTAGTTCTCTTGTTGTTTCTACCACATCTGCAGTTAATTTCTCCACTGAAGTCTTGAACCCCTCAAAGTCAGCCATGAGGGTTGGAATCAACTTCTTTCAAACTTCTATTCAAGTTGATATTTTGACCTCTTCCCATGAGTCATATTTTTAATGGTGTCTAGAATGGTGAATCCATGCCAGAGGTTTTCAATTTACTTTGCCTAGATAAGCAGAGGACTCACTATCAATGACAGCTATAGGCTTATAAGATGTATTTCTTAAATAATAAGATTTGAAAGTAAAATAAGCAGAGGACTCACTATCAATGACAGCTATAGGCTTATAAGATGTATTTCTTAAATAATAAGATTTGAAAGTAAAAGTTACTTGGGCAATAGAATGGATGTTGTGTTAGCAGGCATGCAAATAGCATAAATCTCATACATCTCCACCAGAGCTCTTAAATGCATTCATTGTCAATGAGCAATAATATTTTGAAAAGAATATTTTTTTTCTGAGCAATAGGTTGTAACAGTAGGTTTAAAATATTCAGCAAAGCATGTCGTAAACAGATGAGCTGTCATTCAGGCTTTTTGTTCTTGTTCTTGTTCCATTTATACAGCACAAGCAAAGTAGATCGTGCATAATTCTTAAGGAGCCTAGGATTTTCAGAATGGTAAACGAGCATTGGCTTCAACTTAAAGTTACCAGCTGCACTAGTCTTTAAACAAAAGAATCACCCTGTCCTTCTAAGCTTTAAAGCCAGGCATTGACTTCTCCTCTCTAACTATGAAAGTTAGAAATAGAATCTTCTTCTAACAAAGGGCTGTTTTGTGTACATTGAAAATCTCTTTTGTTTCGTTTTTTAGTGCAGCCATCTGTATTAATTACCTTAGATCATCTAGATAACTTGCTGCAGCTTCTACATCGGCACTTGCTGCTCCACCTTGACTTTTATCTCATGGAGATGGCTTCTTTCCTTAAACTTCATGAACCAACCTCTACCAGCTTCAAACTTCTGCAGCTTCCTCACCTCTCTCAACCTTCTTGGAAATGAAGAGAGTTAGGGCTTTACTCTGGATTAAACTTTGACATAATGGAATTTTGTGGCTGGCTTGATCTTCTGTCCAGACCACTAAAATTTCTCCATATCAGCAATAAAGCTCTTGTACTTTCTCATCATTCATGTGTTCACATGTGTTTAATTTCTTTCAAGAACTTTTTCTTTGTATTTGCAATTTGACTGGTGCAAAAGGTCTAACCTTCAACCTGTCTTGGCTTTTCACATGCCTCCTTCACTGAGCTTACTCAGTTTTAGCTTCTGACTTAAAGTGAAAGACATGACTCTTCCTTTCACTTGAAAACTAAGATGCCACTGTGGGGTTATTAACTGACCTAATTTCAATACTGTTGTATCTCAGGGAATAGGGAGGCCTGCGGACAGGGAGAGAGACGAAGGAACAGTCAGTGGACGAGTCAGAATACACACAACATTTATTGATTGTTCGACATTTTATTGGAGTATGGTTTGGGACACAATAGTAACATCAAAGATTACTGTTCACAGATCGCCATAACAAATATAATAACAATGAAAAAGTGTGAAATACTGATTGAATTACCAAAATGTGACACATATATACATGAAGTACGCAAATGCTCTTGGGAAAATGGCACCAGTAGACTTGCTCAGAAACCCAGGTTTGTCACAAAAGTTTAATTTGTAAAAACCACAATATTAGCAAAACACAATAAAATGAAAGTAGTAAAATGAGGTATGCATGTATAAATATATGTATATGTATCTATATATCAAAGATTATGTGTAAACACAACACACATATGTACAGTGTTACATAAGTGAATTCCTTTTAAATTTTTTTCTTAATGTTTATTTTTGAGAGAGACAGAGACAGCAAGCAGGGGAAGGGCAGAGAGAGAGACAGAGAGAGACAGAATCCAAAGCAGGCTCCAGGTTCCAAACTGTCAGTACAGAGCCTGATGCAGAGCTCAAACTCATAGACTGCGAGCTCAAGACCTGAGCCAGACTCAGACATTTAACCGACTGAGCCACCCAGGCACCCCTTAAGTGAATTCATTTTAATAAAAGCTCTTCTATAACCTGGTTTTTAAACTTACAATATATTACAGACATCTTTACATTGCAGTATATGTGTATTTGTATGCACATAATTTTTTTTTTTTACCATTAATTAGTATTACATCTCCGGAATGAATGGCAATTTATTTACTCAATTTCCTATCTAAGTATATTAGTCATTGCTAGTTTCTAGTGTTACTATTTTAAATTACACCAAATATTTTTATGCACAGGGATCTTTCTCCATACATATGGTTATCTTTTTAGTCAAGTTCCTAGAAGGATGATTGCTGAGTTAGTGAAAGCTTAACCAGCTGTGTTAAAGGGAGAGTCATAAAGGGCTAGAATCTTGGCCCTGGATATGGGCTATCAGATCACGGGCCCTCTGGGGGGGTTCTGGGTATGCCAGTAAAGCCTTGAGCTCCTACAGAAGGGAGAGGTGAAATGACAGGGGGAATAAAATGGGGACAAAAATGCATGAACTATGAACGTTTTTAATGCCACATTTTTATCTTTTGCTATAATGAAACAATAAGGGAAGTACTGTTACAGGCCATCATACTTATGTTTATGTTTACTTGAGTAGTATGTATCAATCTTTTGTCTAGACTGTAAAGTCCCCATGGGTAGAAGCTGGGTCTGGTTTTCTTTTGTTGTTCACTAATATGTGCTGAATGCCTGACATTTATTGTGTGTGGATGTGTTTGGGGGAGGGGGGTTAAAGAGTAAGTTAATTACATAGAAAATATTTCATGATGGAAGGGATTTGGAAGGAAGCTCCTAAAGAGTGAAATGCTAGGGACTCTATTCTCTTCCCAATCTTCTACCCAATGCCCAATATGACTTTTGTCTATTATACTCTCTATCCCATAACAGTGGAAATGGAAAGCCATACAACTGCAGAGGCATCCACTATATTAGGGCAAAAGATGATTCTGTCTCAGGAAATAGTGTATAAAACAAGTTGTTACACATGAGTCATCCCTATCAGTCAAGATTTATCTTTAATGTAAATCACTCAACCACTGACCTTAGTAGGGTCAACCTATTTTCATGACCAGCATTTGATTTATTTTTACCTCTTACTTCCCTTTCTAAACAAGGTGAGTTTCTGTGAGATTATGAAAATCAAGGGAGAAATGGACTTAGAGATGTGAATTTATACTAAATTCTAGCCATTGCAACATTCTATAATGTGCCAGTTTGACTTGCCCCAAAACACATTGGAAAGAGATTTTTTTTCTTTCCATAAATGATACTTATTTGCCTTTTCTCTTTCCAAAAACGTTTTCTGTCACATCATTCAGGGTTTTATCTAAGCTTCTTGAAGTCTTGTCATCCTTCCCAGAGCAGTGAGGTAGTTTTCATGCTTCCTAACTCACCTAACATTTGTCTGCTCTTCTGTGCCCAGCCAAAGAGCAAGCTAAACAGAGACACCCTAAACCCATCAGCCAACTGACAACTCCATAGATTCCTGGACTTGAGAGTAGTATTAACCCTCAAAGTACTTCAACTATCCTTGAAGAAAAAGAGAGATTGCTCTTTGGCTTTTCAAAGTGAAGTCTGGAGACCAACAGCATAAGCATCCCCTACTAGCTTCTTAAAAATCCAGAATCCCAAACCTTATCTCAGATGTAATGTCATATTATACATTTCTCAAGACACTTGGGTATTTGGTATGCATCTTATAGATCTAAAGGACAGTCTCTTGGGTCCGTTCTCCCTGATATCTGTTTCCAAAATATCTCCCTGTTTTAGGCAACAAAATGAAGCATGTGTAAAGTATGGAATAACTAAAAGTGCATTACTTCAATAACTCACACCATTATGTTAGGCAAGAAAAATCTTTCATACTAATTTAAAGGATATTTTCTCTATTAAAAAAAAACAAACAAACTACTTAGTCCTAAGAGCATTTCATTATTTTCAAAGCAATTTACTCCCCATTCTCTCATTTGTTCTAAATAATAGTCCTACAAAAAGACCAAATCATGGCTAAAAATGAGGGGTAAGAGGGATGCCTGGGTGGCTCAGTCGGTTAAGCACCCGACTTCAGCTCAGGTCTGATCTCATTGTTCATGAGTTTCAGCCCGCATCAGGCTCTGTACTGATAGCTCAGAGCCAGGAGCCTGCTTCAGATTCTGCGTCTCCCTCCCTCTCTCTCTCTCTCTGACCCTCTCCTGCACGCTCGCTCTCTTTCTCTCTCTCTCTCTCTCTCTCTCTCAAAAATGAAAAAAACATTTTTTTTTTTTAATGAGGAGTAAAAAAAAAAAGTGATCTTTGGTGCTCTCAGACTCTCCTTATGAACTTATCTCTTATCTCTTATGGTTTCCAGGACTCTCAGACTCTAAATCTTACTTCAAGCAAAATCTATTCTTGGAATAACACACAATGCTAGCCATTTATTATTTTCACAGATTTGTTCTAACAATTTGTAGTCCTATCTCTCAAGATGAAAGAAAGTCTTGGTCTCCCATTAAAGGAAAATTACATGTGAGAAACTGGAAGAGATAAGAAGTGTTGACTGGATCAGAGTTGCAAGTAAGTTTCATATGAGCAATTGAGAGCTTCCTGGAGTTCTGTGTAAAAAGGATTCTGAGGCTGCATCTGGGTTAACCAGGGGAGAAAAAAACGGGATCAATCAGTGATATCTGCTCTAGGTATGAACATAGCCATACATCAGCCATATAATGTTTCATACTAACATTTACTAAATCTTTACCTGCCATTCATTGTCAAGCTTCTTGTATGCTGTCTTAGTTATCTATTGCTGAGTAACAAATTACCCCAAACTTTGGTAGCTTAGGAGAATAATATTTATTATCGTATAGTTTCTGAGCATCAGGACTCTTTGAGCTGCTTTCCTGGGTTCTCTGTCTCAGGGTTTCCTATGAGGATACAATCAAGGTATCAGCAGAGGCTACAGTCTCATTCAAAGGCTAAGTTGGGGAAAGATTCAAGATCACTTATGTGGTTATTGGTAGCATTGAATTCCTTGAATGCTCTTGACCTCACCATAGGGCAATGATGCAAGAGTGAGAGAGAATGTTAGGAACAGTGAAGTCACAGTATTTTTCAACCTAGTTGGAGAAATACTATGCCATCACCTTCACCTGTTGTACTCATTAGATACAAGCCACTGTGTCCACTCAAGGGAAGGGTGTGAATACTAGGAAGTGGGAATCACTGGGAGCCCTTTTACAAGCAGCCTGCCATAAATGCCTTATCCCATTTAATCTCCACCATGACCTCTTAAGCTATGTGCTGTTATTATCCCATTTTTACAAATGAGGAAGCAGGCATAGAGAGGCAGTCATTTATTCAAGATGATCTAGCTGATAAGGGAGAGCGCTTGGATTTTGAATTTAAAGCTGATGTAATTGTTACTAAGCCTTTTGCCATCTCTAGAATTACTCTACAGAGTGGTCCTCAAAATGTTTTGACCATGAACCCCTGAGTTAGCAAAAACTCAGAATATACCCTTACTACATGTATATGTATTTATAAAGTACATCTTAATCTATAATTAAATATGAGTTAAGCTTACTTTTAATAGTGATTGTGAATAGAAGTTCTTTTATCCATACCACCATGGATTGTCTTGCCCTCCCCTGGAGTCACCCCCACACTGGAAACTACCAAGCTAACACCCTTTCAACTGTGGCATCCTATGATCCATGACTCCCTAGTGGACATTCCAGTGGGCTGGTTGGAGATACAGTGCAAAGCTTCTCCTGTCTAACCACTTAAAAAAGGAAGAAACTGGCTGTCATTCTCTTCCTCACCCCATGATAAATGTTAGGAGAAATGTTGAATGAGTAGGAGTTTTACCAATTCCTTCTTCTTACTTAGTTTTCATCAAGTCACTTAAGAAAGAATATTGCAGGATTGGAGCAGACTTCTTCCAGCTCAAAGCTGTGGGGCTTCACTATGGAAGAAAAAAAAATGCTTTTAAATCTTCTTCCTGATCAGACATGAGAGGTGGGGAAAAGTGCAGATGTAGTTTCCAACTGAGGCTCTCTGCTTTATAAGGAACAATTTATTATTGTCTAAAAATTACATGTTTATTTTAAACAGGTTATTCATTCACATGAAAAACATGTTTAGTGCATTATGACTATTCAGTAATAATTAAGCTTTCCCCGTAGCCTGTCCTCAACCTCTCTGCTCTCTTCCCCTAATATAACCATTTTGTGTGTGTGTATCCTTCCAGTGAGTCTGTGTCCATTCACATATACGTGTGGGTGCCCACACTTTTTTTTTGTATCCCAAATGTTTTGTGCCTTAATGTTTTTTCAATTATTTTTTCTTGTAGATGGTATTACATTAGTACACAGAACATTTTCTTATCCTTCGTTTTTTTTTTTTTTAATATAATTCATTGTCAAATTGGCTAATATACACTGTGTAAAATGTGCTCTTGGTTTTTGGGTAGATTCCTGTGGTTCATTGCTTACATATAACACCCAGTGCTCATCCCAACAAGTGCCCTCCTCAATGCCCATCGCCCATTTTCTCCTAACTCCACCCCCGCCCCCATCCACCCTCAATTTGTTCTCTGTATTAGAGTCTCTTGTGGTTGGCCTCCCTCCCACTCAGTTTGTAGCTAGTTTTTTTCCCTTTGCTTCCCCCATGGTCTTCTGTTAAGTTTCTCAAATTCCACATATGAGTGAAAACATGATATCTGTCTTTCTCTGACTGACTTATTTCATTTAGCATAATACCTTCCAGTTCCATCCACCTTGCTGCAAATGGCATGATTTCATTCTTTCTCATTGCCAAGTAGTATTCCGTTGTATATATAAGCCATATCTTCTTTATCCATTCATCAGTTGTTGGACATTTAGGCTCTTTCCATATTTTGGCTATTGTTGAAAGTGTTACAGTAAACCCTGGGGTACATGTGCCCCTATGCATCAGCACTCCTGTATCCTTTGAATAAATTCCTAGTGGTGCAATTGATGGATTGTAGGGTAGTTCTATTTTTAATTTTTTGAGGAACCTCCACACTGTTTTCTAGAGTGGCTGCAACAGTTTGCATTCCCACCAACAGTGCAAGAGGGTTCCCATTTTGCCACATCGTCTCCAGCATCTATAGTCTCCTGATTTGTTCATTTTAGCCACTCTGACTGTCATGAGGTGATATCTCAGTGTGGTTTTGATCTGTATTTCCCAGATGAGGAGTGACGTTGGGCATCTTTTCATGTTCCTGTGGGCCATCTGGATGTCTTCTTTAGAGAAGTGTATATGAATATCTTCTGCCCATTTCTTCACTGGATTATTTGTTTTTCAGGTGTAGAATTTGGTGAGTTCTTTATAGATTTTGGATACTAGCCCTTTGTTGGATATGTCATTTGCAATTATCTTTTCCCATTCTGTTGGTTGCCTTTTAGTTTTGTTGATTGTTTCCTTTGCAGTGCAGAAGCTTTTTATTTTGATGAGGCCCCAATAGCTCATTTTTGCTTTTGAATCATTTTGATCCCTTGCCTTTGGAGATGTGTTGAGTAAGAAATTGCTACACCTGAGGTCATAGAGGTTTTTTCCTGCTTTCTTTTCTAGGGTTTTGATGGTTTCCTGTCTCATATTCAGGTCCTTCATCCATTTTGAGTTTGTTTTTGTGAATGGTGTGAGAAAGTGTTCTAGTTTCATTCTTCTGCATGTTGCTGTCCAGTTCTCCTAGCACCATTTGTGAACAAGACTGTTTTTTCCATTAGATATTCTTTCCTGCTTTGTCAAAGATTAGTTGGCCATACATTTACGGGTCTAATTCTGGGTTCTGTATTCTGTTCCATTGGTCTATGTGTCTGTTCTTGTGTCAATACCATACTGTCTTGATGATTAAAACTTTGTAGTAGATGCTAAAGTCTGGGATTGTGGTGCCCCCCACTTTGGTTTTCTTCTTCAATATTAGTTTGACTATTTGGGGTCATTTGTGGTTCCATACAAATTTTAGGATTGTTTTTTCTAGTTTTTGGAAGGATGCCAGTGCAATTTTGATTGGGGTTGCATTGAATGTGTAGATTTCTTTGGGTAGTATTGACATTTTCACAATATTTATTCTTCCAATCCATGACCATGGAATGTTTTTCCATTTCTTTGTGTCTTCTTCAATTTCCTTCATAAGTTTCCTATAGTTTTCAGCCTACAGATCTTTTACATCTTTGGTTAGGTTTATTCCTAGGTATTTTATGGTTCTTGGTGCACTTGTAAATGGGATCAGTTTCTTGATTTCTCTTTTTGTTGCTCATTATTGGTGTGTAAAAATGTAACTGATTTTTGTACATTGATTTTGTATCCTGCGACTTTGCCGAATTCATGTATCAGTTTCTGCAGCTTTTTGGTGGGGTCTTTCGGGCTTTCCATGTAGAGTATCATGTCATCTGTGAAAAGTGAAAGTTTGACGACTTCTTTGCTAATTTTGATGCCTTTTATTTCATTTTGTTGTCTGATTGCTGATTCTAAAACTTTCAACACTGTGTTAAACAACAGTGGTGAAAGTGGAAATCTCTGTTGTGTCCCTGATCTCAAGGGAAAGTTCTCAGTTTTCCCCATTGAGGATGATATTAGCTGTGGACTTTTCATATATGGCTTATATGATGTTTAAGTATGTTCCTTCTATCCCATCTTTCCTGAGGGTTTTTATTAAGAAAGGATGCTGTGTTTTGTCAAATGCTTTTTCTGCATCTTTTGACAGAATCGTATGGTTCTTATCTTTTCTTTTATTAATGTGATGTATCACATTGATTTGCAAATATTGAACCATCCCTGCATCCCAGGAATGAATCCCACTTGATCATGGTGAATAATTCTTTTTATATGCTGTTGAATTCGATTTGCTAGTATCTTGTTGAGAATTTTTGCATTCATGTTCATCAGGGATATTGGCCTAAAATTCTCATTTTTTGGGGGGGCCTCTGTCTGGTTTTGGAATCAAGGTAATGTTGGCTTCATAGAACAAGTCCAGAAGTTTTCCTTCTGCTTCTATTTTTTGGAATTCTTGAGAAGGATAGGTATTATCTCTGCTTTAAATGTCTGGTAGAATGCCCCTGGGAAGCCATCTGGCTCAGGACTCTTTTGTTGGGAGATTTTTGGTAACTGATTCAATTTCTTCTCTGGTTATGGGTCTGTTGACATTTTCTATTTCTTCCCATTTGAGTTTTAGTAGTGTGTGGGTGCTTAGGAATTTGGCCATTTCTTCCAGGTTGTCCAGTTTGTTGGCATATAATTTTTCACAGTATTCTCTGATGATTGTATTTCTGTGATGTTGGTTGTGATCTGTCCTCTTTCATTCATGATTTTAATTATTTGGGTCCTCTCTCTATTCTTTTTGAGAAGTCTGTCTAGGGGTTTATCAATTTTGTTTATGTTTGCAAAAAAAATTCTTTAGTTTCATTGATCTGTTCTGGGTTTTTTTTTTATTATTCTATATTGCTTATTTCTGCTCTGATCTTTATTATTTCTCTTCTTCTGCTGGCTTTGGAATTTTTTTGTTGTTCTGCTTCTACTTCCTTTAGGTGTTATGTTAGATTTTGTGTTTGGGATTTTTCTTGTTTCTTGTGATAGGCCTGGATTGCAATGTATTTTCCTCTTAGGACTGCCTTTGCTGCATCCCAAAGCGTTTGGACTGTCGTGTTTTCATTTTCATTTGTTTCCATATATTTTTTAATTTCTTCTTTAATTCACTGGTTGACCCATTCATTCTTCAGTAGGATGTTCTTTAACCTCCATGCCTTTGGAGGTTTTCCAAACTTTTTCCTTAGGTTGATTTCAAGTTTCATAGCATTGTGATCTGAAAGTGTGCATGGTTTGATCTCAATTCTTTTATATTTATTGAGGGCTGTTTTGTGACCCAGTATGTGATCTATCTTGGGGCATGTTCCATGTGCACCTGAAAAGAATGTGTATTCTGCTTTAGGATGAAAAGTCCTGAATATATCTGTCAAGCCTTCTGGTACAGTATATTATTCAGGGCCATTGTTTCTTTATTGATTTTCTGTCTAGATGATCTGTCCATTGTTGTAAGTGGAGTATTAAAGTCTCCTGCAATTACCACATTCTTGCCAATAAGATTGCTTATGTTTGTAATAAATTGTTTTATATATTTGGGTACTTCCAAATTTGGTGCATAGACACTTATAATTGTTAGCTCTTCTTGATGGATAGACCCTGTAATTATTTTATAATGTCCTTCTTCATCCCTTATTACAGCCTTTTGTTTAAAATCTAGTTTGTCTGATATAAGTATGGCTACTTCAGCTTTCTTTTGACTTCCAATAGCATGATAGATGGATCTTCATCCCCTCACTTTCAATCTGAATGTGCCCTCAGGTCTAAAATGGGTTCTCCTGTAGACATCAAATAGATGGGTCTTGTTTTTTTATCCATTCTGATACCCTATGTCTTTTGATTGGAGCAGTTAGTCCATTTACATTCAGTATTATTATTGAAAGATCTAGATTTAGAGTCATTGTGTTATCTGTAGGTTTCATGCTTGTAGTGGTGTCTCTGGTACTTTGTGGTTTTTGCAACATTCCACTCACAGAATCCCCTTTAGGATCTCTTGTAGGGCTGGTTTAGTGGTGAATAATTCCTTCAGTTTTTGTTTGTCTGGGGAAACCTTTATCTCTCCTTCTATTCTGAATGACAGGCTTGCTGGATAAAGGATTCTTGGCTGCATATTTTTCCTATCGAGTGCATTGAAAATTTCCTGCTACTCCTTTCTGGCCTGCCAAGTTTTAGTAAATAGGTCTGCTACTATCCTTACATGTCTACCCTTGTAGGTTAAGACCCATTTATCCCTAGCTGTTTTCAGAATTCTCTCTTTATCTTTGTATTTTGCCAGTTTCACTATGATATGTCATGCAGAAGACCGATTCAAGTTATATCTGAAGGGAGTTCTCTGTGCCTCCTGGATTTTAATGTCTGTTTCCTTCCCCAAATTGGGAAAATTTTCTTCTATGATTTGTTTGAGTATACCTTCTTTCCCTTTCTCTCTCTTCTTCTTCTGGAACTCCTCTGATATGGATATTATTCTGTTTCATTGAATCACTTAGTTCTCTAATTTTCCCCTTATAGTCCAGAATTTTTTGTCTTTTTCTTAGCATGAACTTTTTCCATAATGTTATCTTCTATCACTTATTCTCACCTCTGCCTCTTCAATCCTCACTGCCATTGCCTCTAGTTTATTTTGTACCTCATTTACAGCATTTTTAAAATCATTCTATTTTTCAGTTCCTTGATCTCTGCAGAAGTAGATTCTCTGCTCTCTTCTATGCTTTTTTCAAGCCCAGTGATTAATTATATGACTATTATTCTAAATTCTTGTTCAGTTGTATTGTTTATATATTGATCAATTCTTTAGCTGTCATTTCTTCCTGGAGTTTCTTTTGAGGAGAATTCTTCCATCTCATCATTTTGGCTAGTTTTCTGTCCCTTACAGGTTTTAAAAGCTTGTTATGTGTCCTGCACCTGCGAGCACTACTATATTAAAGAGGGGTCATACACTGTCCGGGGCCTGGCCCTTCAGGAGGTATTTTTTGGAGTGTGTTACTTGCTCTCTGTTGTTGTGACCTTGGTTACTTTATCTCCCTACTTGTAGTGATGTTTTGGACCCTCCACCAGGTGTGCTTTGATTTGTTCCTGGAAGCAGCCCTGGAAAGGAAAACAAACAAACAAAAAACAAAAACAAACAAACAAAACAGAAATACCAGCTACAAGCAAACAGGTGGAGGCATTGCTGATGGAAGAGGCCTTATCCCATACAAAGAGAGAAATGACAGGGGTGGGGAAAAAGAAAAGAAAATAAATTGACCAGACAGAGAAACTATATGGCTTAATCCAGAGAGAGAGAAAGGAAAATAAAGAAGGAGGTGTAGAACATGTATAAAGAGAATAGACTAACTGTGTCTGCTTAAACAAACCAACAACCAGAGTAACCTGATTAGAGGAGGGAAGAGGTAAGGAGAAAAGGAAGGAAGAATATATATATGACAAGAATTATCCGAGAATTAAATCAGGCAGTGCAACAGAATTGGTCTGGAGTAGGAGCTAACAGTTTGTCAGCATCACTCCCGCTCTTGTAGATACACAGTTACCAGGCATGGAGGGGGCATGATTTGGTGTAGTCAGGACCCACCTCCACTGTGGGCCCACTGTCTGTTCCCTGAAGCCCCACCTTGGTGGTGGTGGGGAGAAAAATGGCAACACCCCAGTCTCTCCTCCACAGACCAGGTATCCCAAACCACTCTGTCCAAGCCATCCTCACTGTGCCCCCCGGGCGCAAATGAGGTGTTGTATCCTGTTCTGCTGACTCCCGTGCCTCCCTGGTGCTTGGCTGGGATTTAAACACTGATGTCTTAAAGACTCCCAACCCATGAGTCCCGGTTCCAGGGAAGAGTCGCCCCACTACCTCACAGTGCCACACACAGCGTTTGTCCCACTCTGTCAACTCCTGTACCTTCCTGGCCCTCAGCTGGGACTTAAACCCTGATGCCTTTAAAGTTCCCACTCCGTACACCCCAGTTTCAGCCACTCCGTGGCGCCCAATAGATGGTCTCTGGCTGGCAGGCACAGGCAGTCTTTGTCCTTTGAAAGCTTATATACCTTCTTCCCACAGCACTCCAGGGAGAGGATTGCTTACTCCCACTGAGAACTGTGCCTCTGAACTAGTTACTGAGCCCAGGACTGGCTCCCCTCCTCCCTAGGTGCATGAACAGGGCAGCCAGCCCCAGTCCAGAGGAGACCCTGCAGTTAGAGATTGGATCCTTTTCCATCCTGGCCCGTGGTTTTTCTCTTATAGTCCTATGCTTCCTCATCCTTTCTCTCTCTTCCCTTTGTCTCTCTGCAGAAGGGGATCCCTCCCCTCCATGCCTATGCCACCCGTTTTATTTCTCCCAGTTCGCAATCACAGACCTATGGCCTGTCAGATTGCCCCAGTGGGTCCCTGCAGACATCTCTGTCACTTTGCCGCCCAGACTCTTGGAGTTCAAAGTCTTTTGGATTCAACACCCTGTGTTTGAGAGATGAGGGAACTTCAGATCCCCCTATTTCTCTGCCCTGTTGGCCCCTTCCAACTTTCTTATCCTTCTTAATGGCTACATAATATTCTATAGTATGAATGCACAAAAATTTATGTAACCAATCCTCTGTATATGGACACTTAGGTTGATTCCAATTTTTTGCTCTTATAAACAATGCTGCAATAGATATGTCTTTTACAGAATTGTTTGGGAAAGCATTTGGCTTTCACTGTTGGGTCTAATAGTTTTTTTCTGCCCACTTGACAATTATGTAGTAATTTTTTCACCAGGTTGGGGAGTAACTGAATAATAGGGACATATAACTGCCTTTGTGTCTTCCAGATAATTCTCTGACAGTGCTCCCCTTGCTCTAATATTTGATACTTTATCTGAGTAAGCCCCACAATGCTACTAAGAGAAAGCTTGTATGTGATTTCCCTGGAAGACTAGAGAAACTAAGGCTCCATCTTCCATTTGTTAGTCTCCCACTGCAGTCCCAGGAAACAAGTATAAGAACACTGACACATACTAGCTAACCGAGGTTTACCATGATGGTATGGGTATAGTGGGAGAGCTGCACCTTTCAAGTCAGTGTATTAGTACTGTGTGGGCAGTTCCCCAAATCAAGATACTGTCACCAGAAAATAGGGATTTCATGCTAGCTAGGCACAAACCATAGGTGCCCACTCTGGTGTGTGTTCAAGCAGACCCTCTATCAGCGACCCTTTATGATTATCCCTTTTATAGCTCTGAATTACCCTGCCTCTCTAGTCCTCTTTCTATAGCAAGCCTAGATGATCTCTAACATACCACCCATCTGAAGCTTTCCCCAACTTTGTGATTTGTCATCACATATGGGGGAGGGAGGTGTCAGACTCAGGCATCTGCCTTTATTTTCTTTGGTCCCGATCTTGTCAGATCACTCAGAACTTGCCAGATGTGGAAATCTGGTCTTTCCTCTTGCCTTCCTGGCCAACTACATGTGGAAATTATTCACAGATGACCAACTGAAATGCCTTCTGAACACATTTTTGCTCTAATTTTCCAATCTGTATTCTGGCAAAGGTGACAGACACACACACACATATACTGAAATCTCAGCCTCTGAGTTCTGACTGGGCAAGATTTTTGATATGTGAACAAATTTTTATAAGCATATGGATGACTCGGCTGATTGTATTGTTCACTTCCATAAGCATCTCAGGGGGAAATCTTTAATAATAACAGCAGCAGCAGAAGCTCCATTTGCATTCCTGTGGCATCATGCAGTTGGTATAAGACACAGAGAATTGTGTTGAAGAGTATAGGACCTGCAGTCAGTCTAACTGGTTTGGAACCCCATTTCCATCTCTCAGTAGCTATGTCATCTGAACACAGTCTTGAGCTCTCTGAACATCAGTTATGTTGCTACAAAAAGCAACAACAAAAACAAAAAAACAGTATCCACACATACCTCAAAACGGCTGCTATGAGGATCTAATGAGTCAGCCCATGGAAAGTGCTTAACCCACGGCCTGTTACATCATAAATACAAAGTACTAATTGGTTATTCTTGTAGCTATCCCTATGAGATTGTTTTTCCCCATTTTATAAATGTGCGAACTTAAAAGATACGTAAATAACTTGCCCAAAACCAAAAGTAGCGGAACTGGGAATTAAACTTAGGTCTGTCTCCTTAATTCTTCAAATAATTTTTGGGTGCCTCCTATGTTCTACTGCAGTGGGAATAGAGAAACAGGTGAGCAAGTCGCTGCCATGACCCTCATGGAGCTCGCAATTTAATAAGATGCCACAGAGCTCCTTGACATAACGCCCACCCATTGTCTTTGTGAAGCTGCCCCAGGGCGCCTAGTTCAAATGTCACGGTCCCCCTCCCCCAATACTCTTGATAGTAATTGCAGCAGCTAGAATTTACTGGATGCTGCTGGGTACTCATTTAATCTCCTCTATAGCCTTGTGGGGCAGCTACTGTGATCATCATTTTATGGATCAGAAATCTGAGGAGTGCAGAAGGTAGAATGACTTGTTAAGGTCATGTACTAGAAAATGCTGGAGCTGGTATTTGAACCTAGGCAGCACAGTTCATTACATTATCTCCCAGGAGGAAAGATGATCTTCAACTGGAAAGGGAGCCTGAGCAAAAAACTGTGTCATTGCTGCAGCTAATCACATAGAAGGTAGGTCCCATTTTTTTGTGACCTGAGCTCCTACAGTTACCCTCCAAGGGTAAGAAATAGAGACATTTAGCCATGAAAACAAAGAAATCAAGCACTAGCTAATTAAAAGCAAAGGCAGTAGGACTTAAACTGACTAGCTCTGCTCTCCTAAACTCCAATTACTTGAATTTTCAAGAATTCCTGTGTCAAGGAGCAAGCTCTTATTAGGTCAGACAATGGCAGATATTGGCTCCCTTGAGCTTATGGGAATGAGGCTCGACTGGGTTGGGTACAGACAGGCATGGCCCCAGAAGACCTGGGCAGAGGCTGAGCTAGGAGTCTAACTGATAAACACAGCCACCGCCTGCTGACTTCTGCAGCACGACTGCTTATCACACAGAGGGCTGTGTTCATAGGAGTTGAACAAACTTAGTTCTGACTCCCTGATTCAGAAGATTCATCTGAATCTCCACAGGCGCCTGGTGGGTCTAGGGAGCCAGTGATGCTGGTAATAAGTAAAATGATGCCAGCATGATTTTCCCCCATTTGTTGGCTTTATTCATGGCTACAGTTACCAGCCAGCAAGGGAGCATCTGCACAACCCTAAGGCGTTGTGAAATGATTGTTGAGGAGTAAAAACAAGGCAGAGAAGAGAGACTCCCTGCAGGAGACAAAGAGACCTTGCCCTTCACAAATAGACAAAGCCAAACACAGCTGGAGCCTGAGTTCAGGTCTAGGTTACTTACAAAAGAGAACACCCAGTCAAAACAGAGACTAGATTTGTAATCTTGTTCCCAAACTGAGATTAAGAAATCTAAAGCACTAAGTCCTTTCTGGATCAACTCCCCAGCTGTCTCCCGGTGTGGAGATTCCCACAGGAAAACATAAATGACTGCCCAGGACTTTGCCAAAGAGGCTGAGCACAGCTGATAGAGCCAGACGGGTTATCATCCCTTTCCAAGGGCATAACTGATGGGGTGTTACATTTGAGCCTGGAAGCACCAAGGCAGGATGGGGCAGGGGGCACTGGGTATTTTAACTCAATTTATGTGTCTACAAACTGTGAGTATCCAGGCAGGTTATGAGATCTGCCTAAAGCCATGCAGCAATTTGATGGAAGAAACAGAACCGAAGCTCCTTCTGCTCCCAGTTCACACTCAGACTTCAGCTGTGTCTACAGGGAAATGCAAGTACGCCTGCAGGTGCTCCACACAGCCAGTGCAGCCTGGGAAGCCCTCCATCCTCATTAGCCGTCATTAAGTTGCCGGGACGTTTAGTTACTCTTCCCATGGGGTCAAAACAAAGGCCAATGTTATGTACTGTGTATGTCTGCCTCCTGGAGTTATATTGACAAAGCTCCTAAGGAACCCCAGTGAATGAAAACACCCTCCTGAATTAAAGCCCTTGAGAAAGTCTGCTGCACCTTCCTGCCTGTAGAGGAAAACAATAATATCAAGGGTCTATTAGGAATAAACAGAAGAGAATAAGTTACCTCCACCTATTGGGTGTTTGCTGGAGCCAGCAGGATGTTTCCAGAACCCAGAAAATGGTGGCAGGGTGATCAAGAGTCAGACAGGATGGGATTCAAGGCAAAGATCTGCCACTTTCTAGCTGTGTGACACTGGAAAACTCCAACTATAAGGTGGAGCTATTATGTACCTAACAAATGGCATGTAAATCACTTAGCTGAATAAATGGGCCATCTTGATGATAGGTTTCTAGTAGAGCTGGAAATGCCTCCAGAAATCACCTCACACGGAAGTTCCCAAATCTCAGTGAGCACAACCTTGTGTGAGGTGCTATCTAAAATTCCATATAGCTAGGCCCCAGACACTCCTGTCCCATATAGCCCACTTTTATCCTCTCAAAATCAAAGACCTCCCCACTCCTTTGATATGCAATTACAGAGTCTAGCGAGGGCAAAAGTAAGGTGCTTCCATCAACAACATGTGTAACTATTTTTCAAAATTTCTGAGGTGAGGAACCAGCTTCTGAAGTTTTCAAAGCTCCACAGGTGATTCTTAAGTAGCAAAATTAGTATCAGTCCTTAAAGTGATCTTGGGGGGCCCTGTGATGTAAGCCCTGAGAGTCCCAGAACCATGGAACAAATTAGCAAATCATAATAACAGCAACAAATACACCCTTAGTTTTGCTGATTTTTAGTCTGATGACCTCACCAAATTAATTAAATTAAGGAAAGAACAAATCCTGGTTGATTGTCTCCAGTGTGGTCCGTGTGACCTGGTATATGATGTTACCAACTATTTAGAGTCATCAAGTTTCTCCCTGAGAACTTACCATATGCAACTCAGAACCCTAAACCCAGGAAGATGGGAGAGCAGTGTGAGTGTTGAAGCATTGTTGACCTGCTCCAGAGAAGGCTGGCTTTTTAGGACACAAGGTCACAGTGTAGGCGTCTCAGTTCCCTCTCACAGACACCACTTCCAAGTGTCTTCCTGGGTGATGACAGGCATTGTGCCCAGATGGAAATGATGAAATCAAAAGAACAAACCAGGCACACAAACTGATAAGGGATGGCATGTGTCACATTCGTAACCTGTGGTGAGGATTAAGTTCTCCTTTATCTGAGGGCTGACCAGGTGCCGCGAAATGTGCCGACTATTGTGATAACTTACTTAAGCAGTCTTGCAAGAATAATACTCTTGTTTTTCCTTTGTTCTCATTTATCAGTGCTTTTCATTTGTCATCATTGTAAAGACTGAGGAAATGTAAGCTTGCAGGGTAGGGATCACAGGCCTGAGATGAGCAGAAAGGCATACAAAAGAGAAAAATGGAACATTCCTGGTTTTACTAAAGGAAGCAAATTTTGTTTTTAATAAGTGCCCCAAATGTTAATGACTTTTCCTTTAAATAACAGAATGTTGCCCTCAATATTTCTTTATGCTTCAGTTTCTTCACTTGTAAAATAAGCATTCATAATGTGCCTACTTCTGAAGATTATCAAGATTGAATGATTTAATGCATGAAAAGCACTTGGCACAATGAATACATCATAATTGTTCAATGAATATTATATATTATAATTGCTATCAGACTGTGGATTCCTTTTATTAAGTAGTAAAATTTACTCAAATCTAAGGGTGAAAAATTCGGTGAATAATTCATCTGAGTGCATTTATATATATAATAATTTATATAATATGTATACCATTTAGGGCTTTAGACACTGCATTAGTTTTTTATTGCTGTGTAACAAATTACCAGAAACTTAGCCTGAAGCAACACTCATTTATCATGTTACAGTTTCTGTAGGTCAGAAGTCCAGGCAAGGCATGGCTGGGTTCTCTCCTCCAGGTCTTACAAAGCTGAAATCAAGGTATTCACCTGGCTCTGTTCTTTACTGGAGACTCTTCCAAGCTTGTTCAGGGTTTGGGGCCAATTCAGTTTTTTGCAGTTTGTAGCACTGCAGACCCCATTTCTTTGCTAGTTGTCAGAGCTGAGACTATTTTTAGCTCCTAAAGGTCATCTACATTCTTGCCCACGTAGCCCCATCCATATATCTATCTTCTAAACCAGCAATAGAAAATCTCCCTCCCATCAAACATGTTCCACACTTCAAATCTCTCTTGCCAGTCTCTTTGAGAGGCTCGCCTGATTAATCATACTCACCCAGGATAATCTATCTTAAAGTCAGTGGCTTTAGGACCCGAATTATGTCTGCCAGACCCATTCCTAGCAGTATTTAGAATACTATTTAGTTGAATTAATGGGAGAAGGCATGTATAGATCAGAGGCCAGGAACATTGGGGACCATCTTAGAGTTCTTCCTATCATAGATACATTTTCTCATCAACTCTGGCTTGGGTCAAAGCAAGATGGGACAGTAAAATAATGACAGTGACTTCTTTTTTACATGCAACTTGTGAAATAATTCTTTAAAGATTATTTTCATTGTTTTATAATTCTACCCCACATATGGAACACCCAAGACCCTTGGCTAGCACTTAGCAGGAATGAGGGTTAAAGATGCTAATGGTAATGTATTATTAGACCCTCTAGAAATAATCCTAAATACTCCTCAACACTACCTATAATTCACTTAACCTTTTAATACCTATTTTATTACCTGTAAAAGGAAGAGATGAACATTTACCTCACAGGGCTGACATTAAAATTTAAGGATATTTTACATAAACGATAATGCTGATGAACAGCTGTCATTTCTTGCAAGCTTACCAGGTGCAGGCACTGTGCATGCTTCTAGGAGCATTGTGGTATAATTGAAGGTGTGCAGCTCCAAGCAGAGCTGTAATTCAGTCCCAACTCTATCTCATTGTGTGAATTTCTGAACTACTCAGAGTCTCAGTGACTCTTTAGAGAATGGTGATGAAGAGAATAGGTAACAGATGACATTAAAATGGATGCACAACTGTCAAAAGTGTACTGAGCAAAATTACCAAGTGTATCACTTAGAGATAAAAATACTGTGTGTGGAGAAGACCCCTTCTAAACAAAAGAGAGTACTCTTGGAGGTCCTTGAGGAAATGAACACAAAGCCACCCTTTGTA
The DNA here is from genome assembly GCF_018350155.1 of Leopardus geoffroyi. Lineage (NCBI taxonomy): Eukaryota > Metazoa > Chordata > Mammalia > Carnivora > Felidae > Leopardus > Leopardus geoffroyi. The sequence continues at coordinate 187,397,205 of NC_059326.1, forward strand.
CTTTGAAAAGTTGCCTTGAAGATGAATTCATCTAATGTTTAAATTAAGCCTAGCGTATAGAAAAAAAAATACACAGTGAAAAGAAAATGAAAATATGTCCAACCCAGAACTCACACTCAGTTCTAATACCAAAACCAATGTTTTTTCACCTCACCACAAGAAATGGAGGCAATGGGAAGGAGGTAGAGGAAGTGGGTGGGGGAAAGTGGAGAAGACAGAAATACAGAGGAAGAATACGGGGAGGGTGGGAGGGAGAAGAGAAAATATATATGGAAAGAAATAGGTGGGGGAAGGATTTGGTATATTACATACTTGTAAACCTTTCTTGTTATCCAAATTTGGGCTTCTACCGGTTGTAAAATGCAATTACTTCCTAACACATTTCACTGTGTGTTAATTTGGTGACTGACAGCTCTTCAGGTGTCTTTTCTCTTAAGCCTTTAAAACTCTTCTTAGAATCCATGTGATAGGCTACACAGTATGGCAAAATTATGAACTGTCCAACATAACCAAGGCAATGTGACTCCAAGATCTGAAAATCAAGCTGAGATCCTTAACTGAGTCCCTGTCCTTGGTCTAAAAATTAGCCACACAGGGACGCCTGGGTGGCTCAGTCAGTTAAGCGTCCGACTCCTGGTTTCAGCTCAGGTCCTTGTCTCACAGTTCATGAGTTTAAGCCCCATGTTGGCTCCATGCTAACAGTGTGGGGCTTGCTTGGGATTTTCTCTCCCTTCCTTTCTCTCTGCCCTTCACCTGCTTGTGCATGCTTCTTTTCTCTCTCCCTCCCTTCCTCCCTCCCTCTCTCTCTCAAAATGGATAAATAAACTTAAAAATCAGCCACACTAACTGAATTAGCACCAAAAATGATGCTGAACAAGTGATTGAGATGGTTTCAGTGTTTCTTTTTGCCTTTCTACTTCTTGCTAAGTGGTTCTCAAGAGATGGATTTCTTGCAGTCATTTGCTTCTAAAACTAGAATTAAATTCTCTGCCTTTGCCACTTCCTGTCCCAAGAAGCACCGCAATGCTGACTGCTCAGCACCTGGGGAGGAGCACTTTCATTCTATATTTTAATTAGGCCCTGACATCTGGTGTGGACAGAGTGCTTATTTGCACACCTGCAGGCTATTGGCTGTAAAGGAGCCCAGCCTATCTGGAGATTACTAGTGCAGATGGAGACTGCAGCCATTTAATTTAATAGAGCAATTGTGTGGGCCTTGTAGAATGTGCCACAACTGTGAAATGCGGGCCCCATCTCAATTCCAGGTACTCTGCGCTGTTCTTCATGTAACCCCCATGCCAATCTTCATAACAAATACAGTCAGTTAGAAGAGAAGCTTGGCAACAGAGCAGTTTCGAAAACCTTTCCAGGGGGAGAGGGAAGAAAGGTGGGACTCTAGGAAGCAATTGAATTTATAAAGACAGTGAAATTTGTCAAGGGTTTAAATGATCATCTTCCCTCCCCTGTTCAAACAAATGTGCTATGTAGCACTCCAGCCTCCTCTAATGAGCCTCTGTCAGTTGCAGCAGGAGGTGCAAATGTGACAGGAGGTGGTCAGAGTGGCCTCAGGAGCGCTTGTGTTTCCAGGACACTGGGAACAGTCTCTCAGTTTTCCATGACAGACTGCCAACTGAAGACTGAGGCCCCTGTTTTATGGAACTTCACCTGCAACATCTGTTTTATCTCCCACTGTATCCCCAATACCTCTTGCAGAGCCCGCCAGCTTATGGGCTCAATAAGCATTTATGGAAAGAAAGAATGAGTGATTAGTCAACTGAGGCAGTATTGCCAGACCACTGAGACCCATTAGCTTCCTGAATGCATCCTTCTGGACCTTCTCAAAGCTCTGGGCCCACCAGAGTAACTCACTGGAAATTCTGCCTGGCGGTGTGTTCACTGGCTATAAGAATAGGGATGCTCTTAGTTGGTTTACATTGTTTCCTAATTATCTCTTGCATGCCTGTGGACTCCTAGCTAGCTTACATTTTTGCTGAGGATAAAGAGCACTTGTAATGTAGTGGCAAAGGGTACAAAACAGAAAAAAATGCCTACCGTTAGGGTACTGATTGAATGTTGGAGGAGTTGAGAGGAAAAGGAATTCCTGCTGCCCAGGAAAATGGGAAGGGTCTTGCTATAGGTCTGGAGTATGGGTGGTCAGAGAAGTTATGCAAGACCTTCTGGGTAAAGAGGGAAAGACATAGAAAGCAGTTAACAGTGTGGATTATGGACAATGTTGGCTTACCTTCCCAGTTTTACCATTTTCCAGCCACATGAATTTGGGTGAATAGCATAAACTGTCTAAACTTTAGTCTTTTTTAAAGAATGAGAACACTTTGATTATGGCAAAAGCATTAAAGAAAACATTAGGATTAGAGAATTTTTAAAAACTTCAGACATATAGCAAATGCTTAATAGATAACAATGATGATGATAGGAGAAGTTAATGATGCAATGCCAGCAATGGCCAAGACCCCACATGGAAAGTGCTCTGATTGGAAGAAAGGAAAGAGTCTTGTGCACTTGGGGAGGAAACTCCCTAACAGAGTAGGGAGCCAATTCAAGAAAACCTCAAAAACTGTGAAGTGACAAAGAAATACTGAGCAACAGAAATTTTCAGGACAGGAAAGGAAAGGTTTACTTGCAAGGAGTGCAAGAAAGTCAGACATGTGAAGGTCATGCTCACCAAATGCAAAATATAAGTGTTTAAAGGAATATACCCCCAAAATCTCCAAGGATACTAAGTTTACATGTGTCTGTTCCTTGTGGAAAAAACAGCATCTTTTTCATGTTATTACCAAATTCATAAAGTTCAGGACGTTTCCACAGACATTAGCATAGCAAACATCTGGGATTAAATTGCTTTGTTAGGGTTTCAAGGTTTATGTGTAATAATTGAGGTTCTAACATTTTAGGGACCACAACCAGTCAGCATAACCTGTTTTTTTTGGAGATTTTCTGAGGATGAAGTCTCCCTTCCCCCAGTATCAATTTTTGCTTCCACTGAAATAATAGCTGTAATCAATTTCATGGCCACAGATATTTTATTCCAAATCAAGGATTTGGGAGTCAGACAGATGTTTGTTCAAATCCCAGAATTATTAAATGGCAATATGAGTTCAGACAAGTTACTTAATTTCTCTGAAGCATAGGCCCATCATTTGTAAAAAAGGGGATAAAACGCCTCTATTATTTTTTATGGATAAAATATAGGTAAGCACTAAGCACAGTGCCTGACATGTTAGGCATACTCAGTCAGTCTGAATATTCAGATGTTCAGTCAGAACTGATTTTCTCCAATTGCTCAGTGCTGTGTTTCCTCAGATTGCCCATGTACCCCAGGGAAGATGCAAAGGTGAGCATATCAACCCCAATGATCCTGGGAGCCTCAAACTTCTCCATAAGCTTTGAAAATCCCCTGGAGACTGAGTGGGAGCAGGTGTCAAACTCCAGTTTTCCTTTACCATATTCTGGATGAATGTATGTGGATGAAATCACACCATTGTTGCCCTCAAGTCAGTCTTCAGCAAAGTGAGAAAAATAAAAAATATAATGGGGTTTTCATAAAGTGAGATTAATTACCTTAATGACTATCATTGTTCTAAGATCGTGTCATTCCTAATGTTAACAGAATAAAACCCATGGTAAGTGTGAAGGTAGTTCTGGCTTGGGTTTTGTTTTTCACTTAACTGGAAAAGTAAAACCTTAACAATCCTAGATCAGCTTGCAAAATTTCTTTGGACATTTTTTTTTCAACTGTATAACCCAAAGGATGGGAACACGTGCCTAGGAAACAGAAAATCTTCCTTTTGCTGAGTGGGAAATTAGTGGCAATCACAGTATCTTTTATCTAGGATTATTGTCTTTGAGTATATACAGGAAGCAAGGTCATGGGAAAAGAAAGATTCTAGCCTACCTGGTTATTGATTATTTCAAGCCGCATGCACACAATTTAAAACCCAGTTGCACCTGCTTTCACTGAAATACCAACACTATTGTTGTGTTTGCAAAGTGCCCATCTCCAGTTAGCAAGAGGAGGTGATGACTTACATTTTGAAGGTATCAGATGTTCAGACTACCTGATTTTCCCAGAATGAGAATGGAAGTTGATCTCTCTCTTCGTGTTTAGAATTTGGGAGTCATATCCTAAAACCGCCGGCACTTCCTACTGTTCTCTAAGAATGCAGCCCAGAGAACATTTGTGAAATGCTGAAGTCTGGGTCTGACCTCCAGAGCGGGGTCTCGATGCCTCTGCAGTCATGGCAGCAATGTTAGTGGATACTCAAGGACTCCAGAATTCCTGTTAACAAGCAAATCCTGGAGCAGGGGCAGCAAACATGGGGGCTGAGTTACTGTTTTCAGATAGGAACAGAGGTAAGTAAATAGGGGCAACGTTAGAATTTCCACTCTGGAAGAAGGTGCTTCTGAAAAGAAAATAATTTTCCTTTGGTGAGGATGGGAGGTGAAGAATGAAATATTTGCATGAGATGCTGAATAGAGATGATAGGAGAGGGCACAGGAAAGAGCAGACAGATATCCCTTTTGGTACAGACCTACTGTTCTTATGCAGTCTATTGCCATAAGTGTCTACAAAACATGTTCTGATATTTGGAAAGACTAGATTTACAAAGACCTCAGATGTTCACCCTTGCCTTACTGAGTTCAGCAAAATGTGGAGATGCAAATATCTTTCTAAAAAATGACTTTTATTTTCTTTGTGTACATTCAGTGAAAGATAACTGGACCTCATTTATGGATGACAAAGCTATTCTCTTATTATCAGGGTTAGAGCCTTGGAATAAGCTATCATGCTTACCTGTGCTTCTATCGTGAAACAATTTAAAGACTGAGGTGTTATTCAAAATATGAATTGTCATTTCAGGAGAGGCCTTGGAAAAAAATCATAATATGGATTGATCCACCAGATACCAGGAAGGGCTTTTCTTATCGTGGAGGGTGCACTATATTTAATGGTGTCTATGCCTAGAATTCTATAAAAAGGTAGATAATAAGGAAAACTCAGAGAAAATAATTACAGCTTAAAAGGACCCAGAAAGGCAAGCTTAACCTTTTTTTTTTTTTTTTTACAGATTTTTGAATCATAAATTTTTTATTTGTGAAAGAAACTCTAAGGATTATAATGTAAATTATTATAGATTGCTGAATTGATGGTTATTCTGTAGTCATAGAGTCTGGGGCCCTTCAGTGCCCAAAGCCAGCTGTGTTAATCATCCTGCTACTTTATGGGTTTCCCGAGAAAACCCGTGTACAAGGGTTAACAGTAAAAGGGATCCAAAGCACGACATTATTAATAGAGTTTGGGAATGTTGCAAAACTCTGATAGAAAGGTTAGATTGAATCACAGGATTTCCTGAGGGCTAATTTTTTTTAATTTTATTGTTTTTTTAATGTAATTTATTGTCAAATTGGCTTCCATACAACACCCAGTGTTCATCCCAACAGGTGCCCTCCTCAATGCCCATCACCCACTTTCCCCTCTTCCCTATCCCCCATCAACCCTCAGTTTGTATTCTGTATTTAAGAGTCTCTTGTGGTTTGCCTCCCTCCCTCTTTGTTTATAACTATTTTTCCCCCCTTCCCTTCCCCCATGGTCTTCTGTTAAGTTTCCCAAGATCCACATATGAGTGAAATTATATGGTATCTGTCTTTCTCTGACTGACTTATTTCACCTAGCATAGTACCCTCCAGTTCCATCCACTTTGCTGCTTGACCTGGTCCTCCATCTCCCTTGCCTTCATCTAAATCTTGACCCAGTATTCCAAAACATGCCACTAGGAAAAAACAGGTGATCAGGTGCCAACAAGAGCCATGTCCACTTGCCCAACTAGGAGCACTGAATCAGAAAAGGAAGAGAGACTAGCAGACTCTTCCCTAGTGGCCAGGCCAGCCTACATATGTTTACCACACAGAAACAGAAAGACAGAAGTGCAAGAAAGAGACCAAAAGTTTTCAGGATATAATGACCTTGACCACTAGTGACCTCTATGTCAATGCTTCGATCAGTCAGGTAAGCCTCCTTTCTTGCCTTGCAGAGGAATAAGGAAGACAATGGACAGAGCCAAAAGCTTCCTGTTGTAGGAAAGTGATTCTAGAGTGCAGGTGTTTCTGCCTCTATAGTAATAACAACGTCCATTACATAGTAAGTATATACTATGTGTTAGATGCTGTTCACGGGTCTTTATGTATATCATCTCATTTAATTTTCACTGAACCTCTTGTGTTGATGGCATCATAATACCCATGTTACAGATGAGGAAACAGGCTTAGGAAGGTCAGGTTTCACCTACTTCCGCTGTCTACTTGGTGTGTACATACCCATGAATGGGTAGCCAACCACTGTTGACATAACAGAAAAGTCACTTTTACTACCACCCAACTCTTAGGCAGCTTGGGTTCACCATCAGTAATTCTGAATACAATGAAATTCTCCCCTGCTATTGAAAATGTTGTCTCCCTACAGCCTACCACACAGAACTATTTGTACCCTCTATAGCCTTGGCTCTCAACCATGCTGATTTTGCTCCCATAGACTTTTGACAACATCTGGAGACATTTCTCGTTGCCACACTTGGGAGCAGAGAGTGCCTGGGATACTGTAAACATCCTACAGTGCATAGGATAGCCCTCCACAGCAAAGAAATATCTGACCTAAGCTGCTGAGATGGAGAAATCTTGCTCTGTTGCCATACACAGTTAATTGAACTACTTTCTACATTTGACTTTAGATTTCTGGAGAGAGCAAAATGTCATTCAAGCCTCTCCACTTTTTGTATGTCCCATCCTCACCACACTGACTCTCCAGTCTTCTGTTACCTATTTGGTTTAATATTCCCCTTATCTAAAAATGGAGGCTTATATAACCCATTAAACTGATAAAATACTAGTGAATGACAAAACCAGCACTAGATCTAAGATTACCTAGTTCTTATTTCAACTATCTTCCAATTACACTATGTCTAATCTCCCATCCATTCATTGGGAACAAGGCTGAGTAATACAGTATCTCTATTCTTACAAAGTTTATCCTCCAGTGAATGTTCACCCAATACACTCCCTATCCAGGTATGAATTATCCCCTCTTGCCTAATTTGGTCATGTCTATATTTAAAGCCAATAAAAAGATTCTAACAATACAGGCCTTCAAGGAAAGCATGACTATTTTCATGTCAAATATAAGCTTATGCTTATAGATCAATAGAACAGAGTCCAGAAATGTACCGCATACATATAATCAATTGATTTAGACAAAGGTACCAAGGCAACACAATGGGAAAAGAATAATCTTTTCAACACATGGGGCTAAAATAATTGGATAGTCATATGCAAAAAAAAAAAAAATGAGTCTTAAACCTTCAAACATTGAAATTAACTAAAAAATAATAAATCTAAATGTGAAATCTAAAATTACAAAACTTCTTGGAAAAAAAAAACATGAGAGAAAATCTTAGTAACCTTGGGCTTGGCAAATGTTTCTTAAATATGACACAAAAGCATGAAAAATAAAAGAAAAAATCAATAATTCAGATTTCATAAAACCAAAAAGTTTGCACATGAAAAGACACTGTTACAAAAATAAAACAAGCTGTAGACTGGGAGAAAATATTTGCATGACATATATCTAACATAGGACTTATATCTAAATTATGTAAAGAACTCTATAATAATACCAGCAATCCATAAACAAAAAAAATAGGGAAAAAATTTGAAAAGACATTTCACCAAAAACAATTTGCAGATGGCAAAAAACACATGAAATATATGCAACATCTTTAGTCATTAAGGAAAGGGAAATTAAAATCACAATGAAATACCACTGCAGTCTATTAAAATGGTTAAAAATTAAGACAAACCATACCACAAATTGTTAAGAATGTGGAGCAACTAGGATGCCTGGATGGCTCAGTCAGTTAAGCATCTGACTCTTGATTTCAGCTCAGGTCATTATCTCATGGGGTTCGTGAGTTTGAGCCCCATGTCAGCCTCTGCACTGACAGTGTGGAAATTGCTTGGGGTTCTCTCCCTATCTCTCTTAAAATTAAGTTTAAAAAAATGTGGAGTAACTAGAACTTTCATACACTGCTGGTGGGAATGAAAAATGGTAAAAATCACTTTGTATAGCACTCTAGAAGTTTCTTAAAAATTAATTATATAATTATATACCCACTGAAACCCAATTATATTGAATTAATTATATCCCCACTATTTGACCTAGCAATTCCCCTCCTAAGTACCCCCCCCCAAAAAAGAAACCTATATCCACTCATATAGACAAATGTTTAGGGGCAGCTTTATTTATACTAGCAAAAAACTGGAAACAGCCCAAACACTAATTAAAAAAAAAAAAAGTGTGTGGTATATACTATATGTACAACAAAAAGGAACAAATTACTGATACATACAAGAAAGAGGAATACTAAAACAGTTGTGCTGAGTGAGAGAAGCCAAACACACTCCTTACCCCATCTCACCTCCAAAATACTATATGATTCCATTTATATAAAATTCTAAAAAATACAAATCTATAGGACAGAAAGGAAATCAGTCATTGCCTGGAGGAGAGGAGTGGTGAGGGACAGGAACTTATAATGGAAACTAGAAACTTTTTGGGTGATGGATATGTTCATTATCTTGATTGCAATGATGATTTCATGAATATATATTTATGTCAAATTGATCAGATTGCATACTTTAAATACACATGGTTTATTATACATCAAATATACCTCAAAACTGTAGAAAAATGAAATATAGTAAAATAAAGTATGTCTGTGGCAATGAGAACAGGTTATGTCCTTTAGCTTTATTTTTGCATATGAGTGGATGCTGCCCAGTGGGGAGCATCTGTTTCCATCCCTGTAGTGTTAACCACAGTGGTCATTCACGTGACTGCCTGTGGCCTCCTGACCTGGGTCATCTCTAGGAAGGTTCTGCTGTTGTAGTCATTCAGTGGTCAACCAGCCCACAAAGAACTGAAACGGCAACAATTGCTTAGAAATTGCAAGTTGGTGACATCAATGGCCTTATCTTGGGTAATCTTCATCATTAAATATGGATTGAGTTACACCAATCATTTTAGAGTCAAAGCCATAGCTTGGAGGTCATATGAGTCCCAATCTGCTAAAACAGTGTCTGAGCACAGATTTCACTGCCATAGAACCTTGCAATACATCATCCTAGAGTTTCATTTCAGATCTATATTTGTACCCCTGATTACATGTCTTTGAAAGCTTATTTGTTTTGACTTTCCATTGTCTCTTTTCTGTCAAGAAACCATAAAATCCTGAGCCACGTGAAGACCACAATTTGTCAAGACATTTATTTCCCAGCAACCTTCCTCTCAGGTATAGGTTAAATATGTGTTTGAGACTTGGGAATTTACATAGATGGTATTTGGAAAGATGATGATGTTCTTAGACAAATTTCTGTCACCTTCCCAACAGTTTTCTTTATGTCTGTATATATTAAACAGAAAGTGATCATAATTTATACTCTACATGACAGGCCTCCTACTGTAGTAGAGACTATCACAAACTTTGGACTCAAATCTGAATAATTTCTGTACAATTTCCTAGCTGCATGACCTTAGGCAAGTTTTTTAATGTTTGTGAACCTCAGTTTTCTCTTCTGTAAGGTGGGATGATGGTTGTAAAGGTTTAATAAGAGATTTTCTTTAAAGAACTTTATATAAGAAGAAACCATAGTATAGTCATTCACATCATGGAATCTGAAGCTACACATGCTACATTTTAATTCTGACCTTGACACTTAACTTGCATTACTCTGTGCCTTGGTTTTCTTATCTGCAATATAGTCATAATAAGAGCACCTACCTCCTAAGGTTGTCATGTGGATTAAATCAATTAGTAAATATAAAACATTTATGACAGTACCTGGAATAAGATGAGGACTCAATAAATGTTAGCTGTCATCAGCATATTGTACTTATTTGTTATGACATGTGCTGCATAGTAGGTACGGGAAAATGGTAGGCATTGTTCATTTAAGACTGTCTCTTCTGGTTTTCAAAACAAATTCTGTTCCCTATAGCTATCTCTGAAGAAATTCCAAGAAAACCCAAATGTTCATATTACAGTAAGAATGACTCTCTCTCTCTCTCTCTCTCTCTCTCTCTCTCTCTCTCTCTCTCTCTCTTTCTTTCTCTGTGTGTGTGTTGCTCAGCAAAGCAAATAGAATAATAACTAATGCGAGATTTTAATTATCATGTATGTCAGTGATGCTGCTTTGTAAATCAAAGTTAATTAATTCTGAGTACTTGCTACTTCTTCAATCCTCCTACCAGCTCAGGAGCAAGCGTGCTATTTTCTATGTAAACAACAAGAGTGCTTCTAGAAAAGGTGTTCAGAATAAGCAGGGTGCCATCTACACTATGCAGATTTTTAAGACAGGGAATTTAAACTTCCCATACCAAGTTACACTCAAAATATGTAGCCTAGAAGGCAGGGGGTGGGGGGGTGGGGTGGTCAGTGATGTTTCCTCACTGTAATGTTAGATAGAGCACAGCTTCCTCCAACAATTATCTTTAGGCTTATCCTTCAAAAAAATGTTCCAAATTTTTTGAATCAATGATTTTGTCTTAACAGTCCCCTGTAGCACTCCTTAATATAATGGATTTGGTAATTTACTTGCTGCTATGTGAAATAGTACTTTCTTTTATTTGTCTAAATGCATGGTTTTCAAACTTATGTTTACTCACATTAAACCTTCTGTGGAAATGTAATTCACAAAGCAGAAAATAAGAGGAGCTGAAGGGTGTAGGTTGAGAAATGAAGCCAGTGGCCATCCCACCAAATCCCATACATACTCCTGTCCCCTATGGCTTCCCCTGAAGTACTTTCAAGAAACTCGAAATGTTCTTTATTTTTTTTAAGTTTATTTATTACTAAAAGAGCACAATCTGGGAAGGGACAGAAAGAAAGAGAGGGAGACACAAAATCTGAAGCAAGCTCTAGGCTCTGAGCTGCCAGCACAGAGCCTGATGCGGGGCTTGAACTCACCAACGATGAGATCATGACCTGAACCCAAGTCAGCCGCTTAACCGGCTGAGCCACCCAGGTGCCCCCCAAAACCCTAAATGTTATTTAGATCACACCTTGAAAGTTTCTACCCTAAGTAGAAAGTAAATAACTTTCTTCATGCAATTTTCCAAAGAAGCTTCTTCATCATTGGATTTGTGTATTTCATGAAAAGCACACAATCCTTCTGACCTCTGTTTGTGCTTTTATCTGTTTCAACCAGGTTGCCTTTCAATGGACTTCTTTCCAAAGCGAAAAATCCTAAATTTTTCAATAAATCAAAAATCCTTCTTCCTATCATCATTCTTCTAATCATCATAATTATTTTTAAAAAGGAGATATGCTGACATTTTCAAGATTCTTTAATCTGGAAAGACAGAAGCAAAAGTTTGGAATGATTAAAGCCCATGAAATTATCATGGGACTGGAGAAGAGGAAGATGCATTTGACTGGCAAATTCTTCACTAAAGGATATAAAGGGATTCTTCCTTGTAGCTTGACAATAAATATCTACACAGAATGAGAATTTATTACTGAAGCAAATATAGATAAAAAATATAAGTTGCTTTGCCAAAAACTGGGCAAATAAACAAAGGTGATAAAACTATAAATGTTTATTACTCATCAGACTTGGGATGGCAAATCTATGACATCTTCCATCCTTATATCCAATGGCCAAGGAAGAGATCAATAATGATCTTGGCATAGGTACAGCCTTGGAGTCCTTAACAACACAACATTCCAGGCAGCCACTGCCAATTAATTCATCAGCATTGGCCTATAATTTGAAGTCTTTCTGCCAATCCTAATCAAGTTCAAACTGCAGATTTCACATATGGGAAAGCAGAGGCCCAGAGGGTAGACAATTTGCCCACCACCACAAAGCTAATAAATGGTAGATATCCATGTTTTTTCCCCAAAAACAATACAATTCTGGGTCCATTACACTGAAGATGATAGAACATTTGTTGGACCCTGTTTGAGAATTCCTTTGTTCTTCCCCACATCCAAACAGAGAGAGCTAAAAGCTTCTCCTAGCCTTCTTTAGTCCTAAAGTTGTTCCATAGTGTTTATTTCCCTATAGATTTTCAAAATTGATGTCACTAATGCTACATATGGGGTGCTTTCTTGTTAAGGCTTCACCTGGCCAGGTAGAACTGAGCTGGTATTTCTACTTTGCTACTTACTTGATGTACGATTTCCAGAATACAATCTAACCTCCTTGGACCTCAGTTTCCTCACACATAGAATAAATAGCCTCTCACAGGGATGTTATGAGATTAAATCCAATACTAAATATAAAAATGCCCAGCACAGGGCCCAGAAGTTGGTAGGTAAAATATTTACCCATAAGAGTTTTCTTTTTTCATCTTCACTTCTTTCCTTTTCTCTTCTCCCAAATTTTGGTTCCACAAGCTATTAACTCCTTGACCTTGGGCAAGGAACTTAACTTTTCTGAGTCTTCACTTTTAAAAAAACTTTTTTTTAACTTTTATTTATTATTGAGAGACAGAGCATGAGCATGGGAGGGGCAGAGAGAGAGGGAGACACAGAATCTGAAGCAGGCTCCAGACTCTGAGCTATCAGCACAGAACCCAACATGGGGCCCAAACCCACGAACTGTGAGATCATGACCTGAGCTGAAGTTGGACACTTAACCGACTGAGTCACCCAGGCGCCCCTCTGAGTCTTCACTTTTAAAATGAGGATCACATTACTATTGACTATACTGAGTTGCTGTGCTGAGGTCAGTAGCAAACTCAATTCACAACATGGGTATAGACCCCATACAGAGAATCTTCTAGAAGATTGGACAATTTCCTTGCATATAAATGTCTAGCCTCAGAGGTTTTTTTCCATAAATGTTTATGTATAGCCAGTGGAGGTAGAATGCAAAGGAGGTGGCTATTGTCAGAAGTCCCAGTTCTCTCTTGAGAGGGAGTCCTTGCTTGGTGAGTAGGGATAGTCATTGGATTTCAAGTTTGCACATGGATTCTCATTGAGTATGTCATGAACTTGCTCTCTGACCTTTGGGAGGTCATTTAGCCTCTCTGGACTTCGGGGTAATCCACCATGCCCACCTGATAGCATTGATGACCAAAATAAGAAATGACCCAGGGAAATCTAAACGTTCTACAAATGAAAGGAATCCTATTTTTGTTCTTTCTCCTGGAGCAAAAAAATGGGAGTGAGGGCAGGGAGTAGATCTGTGTCCTGAAGTTTGGATTGGCTCTAATTTATCTTTATTCTCCTGAATGCATGTACAAATGTCTTTCTCTGTGAATATCTTTTTTTTTTTTTTTACATAAAAATTGGAAATGTGGCTGTCCTACTTAGAGTCAAGAATGTCTATGAGCAGCCATCTTTAACTCCTACACATATAGGGAATTAGATACTGGGCCTATTAGATATAGCACACTGATCCTGGGCCTCAAAGAATCTTTTGATCTTTATAGTAAAGACTTCATGTTCAGAAAGTCCCTGAGTTGGTACATCTAATGACCTAGTTCATCTAGGACAAAAATGTGAAACATCTTTCCTTTTACCTGTTCCCTACTGCAGATGGACACATATGCATGTGTACACACAAATACACACACACAGATACAGACACACACATTCCTTTCTCCAAACCTCTCGGGCCAAACATTTAGATTCTTCCTGCCAAGCCTTCATGAGACTCCAGAATGACAACCAAGAGGATGGCCCCAGTGACAGTGTCAGTTCTGATGAACCATTTTGACCAGCAGCAAAGAGTTTTCAGAATGGAATGAAAGCACTAGGTAATTGAGAATGAGTCCTTTGGGCTATTAGGTATCTAGCAAACAATAAGATAAATCCTCATCCCTTGCTAGTTATAAAAAAAAAAAAAAAGATATATTTTCCCCTACAAAGAAAGTGAAAGGACTAGACCATTATCAGTTACCATGGCAACTCAGATCCACTACGTGCTCAGTTCATCCTGTCACTACGGACTGGAGGAAAAAAAGAAAACAACACTAAGCTTCTCTCTGTTTTTTGTCAAATATTTTGAAGTGACATTTCATGGCATGAGCCTGAAACAACTTTTTCTCAGTGGAAAGGAAGGGAGAGCATGAGAGGGAAATAAAGGGGGAGCAGAGAGCCTGGGGATGCTAAGGATGTGTTTGAGAGGAACTAACTGTGGCCAGTGTAGTCAGTACCGATGAAACTGAGAAGGAAGAAAAAAAAGTGATAAATATTTATTGAGTGCTCACCACATGCTTGGCATTGTGCTTAATAATGAATAGTCTGCAACCTCTCAGAGTTCCCTCTCTGTAAGAGAAAGAACTAAACAAGCAATTATGATATAAAGGTAACTTGTTCCAGGTCAAAAGTACAGGGGGCAGTGGGAGTAGGTGGCATGTGGGCTGACACAGGTGTTTGGAGTGGGAAGTTAGGGGTATGCATATTTCCCACAGGAAATATCTAAGGAACTAGTAGGGGAAGCCAGATGAAAAAGTCCTGGGCCATTGCTGATTAAAGGAGCAAAATATGCTGAAGCCCTGAGAGAGAGACCTGGGACCTGAAAGACAACAGGAAGCTCATTATGGCTGAAGTGGAGCATCAGAGGGCCAAAGAGGGAGGATAAATGTGGCTGGAGAAGTTAGCACAGGCTAAAATGCAACTTACAATAAGTCATATGCAAAGGTTTAGAATTTACATGGAAAGCAATGAGGAGACATTATGGCATTTTAAGCAGGTTTGTAGCATAATGAGAATTGTGCTGACAGCAGAGTGGAGGGTGGTAATGGTGGAGGGAATGAGGGAGACATTCTCTAACGTCAAGAATGTGGGTGGTGGCAGACAAGACTAGTGGCAGTGGAGAAATGTCCATGGATTCTAGAAATTCTATGAATTAGAACCAATAGAACTTATTGGAGATGAAAGAGGGAAGTGAAAAAGGAAGCCAGGTTGCTGGGCAATGGAGTAAATGGTGGGATCATTTGCTAGGTGGAGGTCAGTGATGGAGGAATGAGCAGCCATTTTGGTTGGTTACAAAGAAGTCACATTTGTTAAGCTTTTAGAATGCCACTTGTCACACTTGTGTGTGAGATTGTGGGTATGCTCAGTTTAAAACAGGCCTTGTAAATTGTATGAGAAGATGACATGTTTAGCATAAGATACAACAAGAAGGATTCTAGAATGAGATTTGTGTAGACTCCAGATGCATAAGAACAACCACAGTAGAATAATTTGGAGTATTTCTGTCTTTACTTACAACATGCATTTTTTCTGCATCTTTCACTACTGCTATCTGCACATAAAAGATTGGAGGTCATCCTTAATCTTGGAAGAAGAAGGAAACTTAATTTCCCTGTAGCTATTTGCACCAACATCCAGAAATTTAGCTTTTGTTGAGCTTAGCAACCTCAGACAGGTTTGGAGAAGTTTATAGTGAGAATACCATGGTGGGGCATGCTGGAGTCTAGTGATAAGGGGATGTGGCCTACATGAGTTGTATCTGGTGGTGGATGACCAGCTGGCTGACTAGAGGATTCCATCTGTGACCCTCACTTGTTGCTTCACCAAGCAAGATCTTGGGTTCTGCCATTTTAACTTCCAGTAACGTGCATGAAGGGAGACGATTCAAGACCTAGCACCACAACTAGCTAATTAACTATAGATTATAACTATAGTTAACTATAGATTAACTATAATCTTGAGCAAGTTTCTTAATTCTCAGAGAGTTTCTGTGTTAGAGGAATAATAGTGAACCCTACCCCTCCTCCCCAGGTGGATGAAGCACTAAGACAAAGCTTGGAAAGTAGGTGTGGAAACTGAAACAGAAATTGGAACTTGCTTCCATAACATGAAGAGGGCAGCTGAATTGTAGAAAGAGAAGGAGAAAATCTTTTGACTCCTCCTTCTTGCTGGCATACATATCTAGACCTATCTGGGAGGACTTCCTTCAGGGTAATTTTGAATCTTCCTATAAGAGGGTGCTGAGGTCTGAGAAGATAGAATTCTGTGAGTCGTGGCACTACCACTCCCAGGCATTTTTTGTCCCACATGGATAAGATTGTGAATTAATAAACTGTCCTCTGTACCAGTACTATTTTTCAACCCTCTAAGGTCACCTTGAACACAGACCCCAAATAGGGTTACTAAATTTATGCTTCCTCTGTTAGTAGCAAGAAGGTACTCCTGGAGTAGTAGAGCACGGATTTGGATTCAGACTACCTCGACTCAGCTCTGACATTTACTGCAGTGTGTAGTCTTGGATGGGTTATTTAACTTCTGTGAGTGTCTATTTTCTCATCTGTAAAATACAGATAATCTTTATTAAGCATTCTTAAAAGAATTAGAGATACTTTATATAGGAAGCCAAGCCCAAGACCTAACACAGAGCAGAGACTCAGTAAACAGTAGGTATATTATTTCATTTTTAATAAATCATAGTAATAAATAAGAAGATATGCTTCCCCAGACCATTA
This sequence comes from Leopardus geoffroyi, assembly GCF_018350155.1. Lineage (NCBI taxonomy): Eukaryota > Metazoa > Chordata > Mammalia > Carnivora > Felidae > Leopardus > Leopardus geoffroyi. The sequence goes on from NC_059326.1 coordinate 187,413,712, forward strand.
GCCCACCCTCTCTCAAACTTTCTATCAGTTATGATGGCTGTATAATGTTTCTCCCATCCTGAGGGAAGCTTCTGAATTTGGTGGCCATGAAACCAGTTGACATTAGAGAAGATGGGGAAAAATCCTGTCTCTGCCAGTAACCCTGTGACTGTTCAGACATCTTAGCCAACATCACTCTAGCTGGCATCTAGAAGTCACTCCTGCATCTCAAGATCCAGGTCCTATGAGAGGGGGTATATGTATGCAGGCATAGAGGGTAGGAGGCAGGAGAGCTAGGGAAAGAGGTCTAGGTGGGCATACACTCCCCAGTGCTCCTTTGTGGCCCTATGGCTATGTAAAGGGTAGACGAAGGGTATTTGGTTTTAATTGGGAAATGCTATCAATTGTCCTAGGCTCATTTAAAAATCCATTAGTATCAGGAAGTGGACAGATTAAGCAATAAGGAAGAGAAAAGCAAAAAGGCTGTCAGCACCCTGCTTTGTAGGGAGCAAACAGCCTGTCTAAGCTTCACCAGCGTGTGCTGCACTGAATGCTAAGAAGCTACTAGAGTCGATTTCGAGATGCTGGGGAGAGAAAGGAGGTGTCTGGGCCAATTCACACAAAGTCCTGGGCAAGCTTGTTGTTCTAGCAGCTTCCAAAGGTGGTACTGCAATGATCTGCACCGCACATCTCGGGTTTCTGCAGCTGTTTCTGGCACCCTGGCACTATGTCTCCCAGCTCTAAGCCATATCATCACCTGCAGATAGTTACTCCCCTTTGTCACCTCCCTATTTGCCAAGCTCTGAATTGGTTCCAGCAATCTTTTCATCCTGGGAGACATGAGTCAGTCTCAGAGTCCATAGTGGACCTGAGGAGGACAGGGCAAAAGATAGAGATGCACCAGAGGAGGGATGAGAAGAAACAGGAAATAGAAAAGAAGGGACAACAAAGATAAAAGCAAGCTATGAGGACAAAAAATGAAAGGGATATATATAGGGTTGTGTGTTTATTTCCTAGGGCATCCATAATACGGTACCACAATCTGAGAGGCTTAAAACAACAGAAATTTCTTCTCCTATAGTTTTGAAGTCTGGAGGTCTGAAATCAAGACATCTGCAGGGCCATGCTCCCTCTGAAGCCTCTAAGGGCAGGATCTTTCCTTGCCTCTTGGCTTCTGGTAGCCTAACTCCAACCTCTGCCTCTAACTTCACATGGCTATCTTGCTTCTGGTTCTGTATCTACATCTCTTCTCCTCTTCTAATGAAGTAGATCCACCCCAATTCAGTGTGACCTCATCTCACTCAACTTGAATACATCAGCAAAAACCCCATTTCCAAATAAGATAACATCCACAGGTCCTGGGGGCTAGGACTTCAATATACTTTTCAGGAAGACACATTTCAACCCATTATAGGCTGTTCAGAGAGCTGCTGACTGGTTAATTTAGCTCAGCATTGTAGAAGGTGTGGCGGGGGGCAGGTGGGAGGGAGCAGGAAGAGTACTAGTCAGGAAATCAGGGCCACAAATTCACATGCCTGCAAAGGCCCGGTAGGTAGCCTAACTAGGCTAGGAAAGTGGTGGTTGTCTCTTAGCCCACAGTCCTTGGAATGGCAAAGGTTCTCCAGCCCCAGCCATATTTGCCTTGTGGGACTGAGGTTCTGGGAGGCCAGACCTAACAAGGAGCTGAGAACCCTGATTTATATGTCAAATGTCACAATTTTTCTTAAACTTTGGCAACCTTTTTTTTTCATAATGTGGTACAGGCCAACTAAGCCCACCTGCACACTAGGATGTCATGAGCAACCACTTTGCCACCACAGGTAAAGAGCCTCAGGTTCAAGTCCCAGGCTTGCCACTGCTGTGTGACCTTGGGTAGTTACCCTCCATCTCTGGGTGACAATTTCCCAGTAGGATGAGATGGTCTTGATCTCCCCCCTGGGGATGGTAGTGAATGTTCAGAAGCATAGGATTCCAGGCCCATGCTGGAGGTGCTTACAGATTAATTTGAGAAATAAAACTTCTACATGTGAAAACTTGAGAGACCTTATGCAGTTATTCTAAGGATTATATAAGTGGATCAAGTTAAAGCCACTAGAAAATGCCTGCCCCAGCCTAATGCTAAATAATCCTTCTCATGCTTATGTCCTTTCTTACCTCCTCTCTCAGCAAGACTTAGCAGCTATTTCATCACAGTTGTTAAAAGCATGAATTCCAAATGCAGAAATGTGAGGGACATCTGAGTGGGTAAGAAAGTCAGCCACAACAGCTCATTGTGCCTATTCTATATACAAGGCACTGTACTAAGAGCTTTCGTGGATTATTTGCAGTTAGTCCTCATGCCAGGTCCATGTGGTAGATATTACAATGACTCGTATTGACAAGGAAACAGAAGCTGAAACTGCACAGTTTTAGGTGAAACACAATTCCTTCAAATCGTAGCAGCTAAATCAAATATTTTTCAAAACATTATATACTTTAAACAAGCCTATCTGCAAAATTGGTCCCAGCCCATGGTCAGCTGCTTTGTTTGGTTGATCAAGGGTCCGTGCTGGCTTTGAGTCACTTCCAGTGCTAGTTTTGCCATTTTCTCTGTGACCTTGGGTCAGTTATGTGCCCTCTCTGGGCCATGGTTGAAATGTTCAATAACTTGCCGAGGTCACAGAACTTGTAAGTGGCAAAGCCCAGGGTTTAAACCCAGGTAGTGTAGTCACTATATTTAATCATTATATTGCAGTATTCAATAAGTGTTTCTGACATTTTTAAGACCCTCCATCAACCAATCTACCCGGATCTAGGTAGGATGCAAAATACTGACCCAATTGCATTGGTTGCTGTCTTTAAGAAACTCCAGTGAAAGTCCGTAAAAATGAAAGTGAATGCCTGAAAGCTTACATAGACTTCTTTAAATGTGAAGGGCAAAGAAGAGGTAAGAAGGTCCCTCCTTAGTGCTGCATCATTTGGCCTAAGATTGAATCACTGAGCTTTTTTTCTCAGTCATGTGACAATTTTAATTCATGCTTCAAAATAAGAGGAATCTGGCTTTCATATTGATGTCATTTAGTCCTAAAAGCTCTTGATGTGAAAATGAAGCTGTCCAGTGGTTTTCAAATTTATTTTTAGCAGAAAACCCTTTTTTTAAAAAATGAAACCTTACATAGAATACCAGCATATAAAGTAGAGTCAGCTGGTGTCCATTATGGGCTGCTAAGGCATAATAATAATGATGATGGTAATAATAGCACCAAGTCCTTGCTAAGAACTTGCCACATGCCAGGCACTATTTATTCTGAGACCTGACTCATGATAACTCATCTAGGCCTTACAACAACCCTATGAGGAAACTGAGGCACAGAAATGTTAGGTAATTTGCTCGAGGTCATAAAGCTCAGTGTGGGCATCAGGCAGGCTGCCTTAAGGGCCCATGACTTTTCCCATGCCACTGCTCTGCTGTTCAACTCCGGTTCACTACAGCTGCTTGCAAATGAGAGCCAGCACTACAGAGCTGTGCCTTTGCAGCTTATGACTTGGGGTCATATTGAAACCATTGTTCGATTTTACTATCCACAGGGACTTAATACATGTTAAATGTCTCACCTGACTGACAGTTACACAGGTCTGTCATTGTATCTCACTCTTAGCTAGTCTGTCTCTCAGGTGCTTCATTGGGTCTTTCAAAGAAATATTCACGTCTGCCTCAAAGCATAAATTTTAAGGCAGAATAACCCAAATGTTAGTATCCAAATTTGGTGAAAATCTTTCCAGCCTTTAGGGTGGTTAAATACAAGGGGAACTGCACTCATCCAAGGGGGACAAGGGCAGTAGCCCACGAGGCACCTTCAGGGAACCTTAGGCTCTGGTAACTGAACAAGAAAGCCATGGTTCTAGCCAAGGATAGCATGCTTGTCTGCTTTCTCTGGGAAAGGGAGAGAATCTAATCCTGAGCTGGGGAGAAAGAACAGATTCGAAAATAGAGCCAACTCATGGGAGTATGGGGTGGGGCAACACACCAACACCAATGCTCTGACCCTACAGCCAATGAGTTTTGAAGCACCCTCTGAGACACTGATCCTGGCTTGCTTGAGATGTGCAGAGGCACTGGTGATACCTGGTTTGTCAGGGACCAAACGTATGGTATTTAATTTGCATGAATAGGCTGGGGCTGATGATACAAATAATAATAAGGTAAACCTCTCTGGAGGTTGATTTTCTTTACACTTTATTGATAAAATATAACATCTAAATAAAACATGGAACTTAAACATTAAGCTTCTAGGGGGTTGAACCAGAACAAATTGTTCAACCTTGGCATTATTGACATTTTAGGCTGGATGATTCTTTGTTACAGGAACTATCCTGGGCATTGTAGAATAATTAGAAACATTTCTGGCCTCGACTCACCAAAGGCCATTAGCATGACCCAACCCTCCCCCAATTTGTGGCAATCAAAAATATCCCCAGAAATTGCCAAATGACTCCCAGAAAATAAAATCCAGTACAAATCAAAATAAATCCCAGTACAACACCGAATTACATGATTTCAGAAGTGCCATTTGGCTACAGTCCTGTGATCCCTATGATATTTCAGATGTTTTCTATAAAAAGTCAAACTCAGTAGATTTTCCCTACTGTTAAACTTGTCCTTTATCTAGATGCCCTGGTGGATACATTGAGGCCAAGGGCACAGTGGTTTGCCATCACTCCAGTTGCTCTTGGGTACTTGACCTCAAGTCAGTTACTAAAAAAAAAATTAGCTCTAATAATCCCTCACAGGTTCACCTCTCTCACCACCTCCTGTTGCTTCCAACTGCACTGATCAGCCCTCCTCTTCCTGTGAATGTTAAACTGGAAGAAACATAAAAATAAATGTCAAGTATCTAGGCTAAGGCTAAGTCACCCAGACAAGCTTTCTCTTATCAAGGGGCATCATTTATTTTTTGCCTTATATTTGTAAATTGTCTTTTTCTTATTGACTTTCTCCAGTAATTACTACTTAATTAGTTAAGGGCTTAAGTCACACACTGTTTGTGAGCATAGTACTGAAGAGTTTGAGTTCCATAATCAGACCACAGCCTAGGTTTGAATGCTGGCTCACTCATCCATTAGTTTCAAACTTGTAAGTTCCAGAAACTCTTAGCTTCAGTTTTATTATCTACAAAGTAGGGACAGTAATAGGGCCAGTTGCTAGCAGGATTTAACAAAATGGTATATGTATTCAGCAAAGTGGTATGCATATAGGAAGCATTCAATACATGCTGTTATCCCTAGCATCATCACCATTATAATTATTTGTTATTATCACTCCATTCCATTTGCTTCTATTTCTGCTAGAAGTACCTAGAGATCATGACTTCAGGCAACCAGGGGATTGCTTTAAGAACTTTTGTAGAGGAGTGTCTGGGTGGCTCAGTCGGTTAAGCGTCTGACTTCAGCTCAGGCCATGATCTCATGGTTCATGAGTTCTAGCCCCGCATCAGGCTCTGTGCTGACAGCTCAGAGCCTGGAGCCTGCTTCAGATTCTGTCTTCCTCTCTCTCTGCCCCTCCCCCACGCTCTCTCTCTCTCAATAAATAGACATTAAAAAATTTTTTTCAAAAAGAACTTTTGTAGAAATAAACATTTTTAAAAGAAAATGAAAATTTATGTCAGCATCCCTTTTTAATCACCAGCCAAAATGTCCATGATATCTACAATGAACTCAGCCAGAACCAGAAATCAGGAAGTCAGGTGCCCACAAATTTCAGCCAGGCCCCCACAAATTTTCCTTCTTTCTTTTCTTAGGCACCTACATAGGGCCTCCCAACTCCACCTTGCCTTTTCCACAAGTAGCTACTGCTGTCATCTGAAGCTGCTACACTTGACTTCAAAATGACAGGGGAGAAAAGATCTTGTTTCCTTGGTGATGTTTATTTGCTCAGCAGGTAAAAAACAAACAAACAACAAAAAAAAAAACAAGGTCAAAGAGGTGAATCTCAGGTGCTGCCACAGTAGCTCTTGCCCCATTCTCACCATCCAGCATTAACTCCTTGCTGCCTGTGTGTCCAGCATAAGGGAAATAGCCCTTTAGGATTTAGGGGCTCAAAAGTCTTGCAGACATCTTTTTTTTTTAATCTGCAAAGATTTAAGTGTTTACCATGGAGTGCTATTTCTTCTATGTATGTGATCATCAAAGAGTGGCCTGGGTGGTGGCTTTCTTTGTATGTAATTTGTATGCAGTGTGGTATCATGCCTACATCCCCTGTTTGGAATTTGAATCCCAGCTCTGCCACTTACTAGCTGTGAGCAAAGGATGGTCACTCTACACATTTCAAGACACTCTCCTTTCCAGTAGTGCAGATGGTCCCTCTGCTAGCTAGCCTTGGAGAGACAGAGGTACATAGTATCAACTCCGTTATACCAAGAGTGAGAGAGGTTGTTAGTCACTTAAGATGACATATCAGTTTGTCATGGATCAGAAAATAACTCTAACAAGTTATCTGACCCATTTGAGCTTCAGTTTTCATATGTGTAATTTTTCAGCCCAGGGTTCTAAGGATTCAGTTTGTAAACAATGCTTATGACACAGCTCAAAGCCTGGATCTAATAAATGCTCATTCTGAAAAGAATGGTTATTTAGATGAAAATAATGGTGGTCTATGAAAAACAGTATATGAAAAGGCCTCTACACTAGCAATTAGGACCACAGGTTCATCTCATTATCTTGTGTGACTGTCTCGATGTCTGAAGCCTAGTTTCTGATTAGGCAAAAATGGAGTTAACATTATCTGCTTCCAATTGCTTAGAAAGAGAATGAAAGGCTCAAGGAACTAAACTATAAGACAGTATCTTTGAAAATTGTAAAGTGCAAAACAGGTTTAACTAATAATAATTTTATCATTCTTTGCATGCTGTTTTTGTTGTTGTTGTTGTATTTGATCCTGGCAATGGCTATCAACAAGCTAGTTACCCATAGGCCCTTCTAGCACATTCCTAGACAAGGAGAGCCAGCTAGAAACCCCTGCTGAAGGCAACTCAAGGCCGAGTCAGATTGGGACCCAAGTCCTGACCTCAAGTCTGGTTTCTTTCTCACTCACAGAATGCAAGGGGTCTTAGAAACTCTTCCCATTCTCCCCCTCTGGATCTCATGGCAAGGCTGGATATACCGACTAATGACATTAAAGAGAATGAGAGGCATCAAGTGATTCTGTGTAGCCATTCTGTTTGCTAAACTTACAGAAGCATTTCTTCAGAGCTATTTGTCTTTCCTTCCTTTTCTAGCTCTTCAGGGTAAAAGAGTATTCAGCTGCTGACAGCTAGTGATGTGCTTACCCTGTGAACAGTTCATAAAGCGTGACTGCTTCCCGGAGAGCTGTTTGTACAAGCCTGGGAGAGGACTCAGTCCACTAATGGAGGCAGCAGAGACTGCCTGCAAAATAAACATGCAACTTCTTAAAGATCATTACTATATTTTGAATATCTTCCTGGTAGAGGCTGGGGCAAAGGAAGGGAGGATTGGGGAGGCCATTTCTATTGCATGACCTTATAAAGTCCCATTGCAATAAGAGCTGAGTGGGCTCTTGAGCTGTCAAGGGATGGTGATCTCCTAAAGCAGATCAGCTGCATGTCAGGGATGGAAGTCAGGTAAAGGTCTAAAGTCATTCACCACTGCTACTCCTTGTCACAAAACTCAACTGGAAAAGTGTAATTAGTGCAAGCACACTTCAGACTCCAGGGCCTCCTGCACTTTTCCATAGCTGAAGTTAAGTAACTTGAAGACAGGTGGTGCCAAGATACCATTGCCTGATTTGGCACTTGTTTTGAGCTGAGACCATGGGCCTTTGCTGGGCTGATTATAAAAGGGAAGAAAAATCAATCTGGTACTAAGATTGTTTAGCACTGGAAAGAGAACACTAGAGGCGAACCTGATAGCCCTTCAGATATTTGAAGAGAACTCTCAGGAAAAAGACAATTTTTTCAGAGTGGTTTCAGAGAGCAGAGAGAGGGCCAAAAGTAGAGGTCACAACAAGATGACCCTGCATTTGGCAAATTGACAGGTCAGTGGTCCAAAACGGAATGGAATGCTTTGTGAGCTAACAAGTTCCCCACTTGAAGCATCCAAGCATGGAGTGGTTTACAAACTGTTCTGGGTAGCCTTGGGTTCTCTTGAAGTTCAATAAAGTCATAGCATATGTAGGAATTAGCTTTGACAGTTGGCCCTGAAACAAAAATCATATTTGGTTGAAACTACTTTTGGAAATCCTTTAAATTGCCCATAAAATACCTATATAGCTGTGTGATTTTATTTTTTACAACCCTGGACAATTAAGGCTGGATTGCCCCTGGGAACTTTGTGATGGAAAATGGGTATCTCTAGAGACTGGAATCACTTTCAATGGGATCAGATGCTTGAGGTTTGAAGGAATAGCAACTATTTGTGACTCTCACCAGAGCATGAACTCTGTGAGCAGATGGAATAGCAGGAGGAACTACCTATGTTATTTAAATTGATGTACATTTAGGTGTGTCTGAGTGTGTGGCACATAAGATTGAGAGTGCTAGTCAAAAACTAAATATGCTGCTAGTTTATGACTCTCACAAAATGAGGGCAGAAGTGAAATCTGGGTGAAACTATAGCATCTTTGCTATAATTGTAAAGGCTCTTACCTCGGTCTTACATGCTAGGATCTTTTCCCCCAGCTTCAGTGAGGTATAATTTGAATATAACGTACTCACTTTAGATTACAGTCTGGTTTTAATAATTGTATATAGTTCTGTAACTGTTATTAAAATTAAGATACAGAACATTTTATCATCATTAAAGCTTCCCTTGCACCCAGGCTCCTTTGCAGCCAATCCCTTCACCTTCTTCTTGGCCACTGGAAACCACTGATCTTCTTTCTGTCACTACAGATTTCCCTTTTTTGAAATTGCATATAAATGGAATCATATTGTATATAAGTCTTTTGTGTTTGACTTCTTTCACTCAGCATAACATTTTTAAGATACAATCACATTGTTGAGTTTATCAACATTTCATACCCTTTTATAACTAACAGTTCATAGTATGACTATATGACAACTCTTTATTTATCTGTTGATGGACATTTAAGTTGTTTTTAGTTTTTGACTATTATAAATAATGTAACTAGAAATATATACATGCAAGTCTTTGTTTTCTTTTCTCTTGGGTAAATACCAGGGATTGTTGGGTTATTTGGTAAGTATCTGTTTAACTTTATAAGAAACAGCCAAACTGGTTTTCAAGCCAGCTATCCTATTTTGCTCTGGCATCAGCACTATAGGAGAGTCCAAGTTATTCTAAATTCTTCCCAATGCTTGATATTATCATTCTTCAATTTTAGCCAACTTAATGTGTGTAAGTGGTTTTAATTTGCATTTCTCTGATAACTAATAGTATCTAGTACTTTTTCATGTGTTTGAGAATTGAAGGAATCACAGCCATTCACATGCTTGTTTTCAAGGGCTCATTTTATCTTCTTTTGTGAAATATTTGTGCAAATATTTTGTCCTCTTTCTAAATTATGTTGCTTTTCATAGTATAACTGAGTTATTAAGTGTTCTTAATAAATTCAGGAAGCAATCTCTCACATAAATGTTTTGCAAATATGTCCTATAATAGTATGTCTTGCTTTCTGGTTTTCTCTTTGTATTTCAAAACACAAAAGATTTTAATTTTGTCATGATCTAATTTGTGAATATTTTCTTTTAGAGTTTGTGCTTTTGGTGTCTTATCTAAGATATCTTTACCTAACCCGTGATAATAACGATTATCTCCTATGTTCTCTTCTGGGATTTTGTTGTTATTTCTCTTATATTTTGGTCCATGATTAATTTAAAATTAATTTTTGTGTATAGTGTAAATAAGAGTCAAGATTCATTTTTTTTCCCCACACAGATATCCAGCTATTCCAGCACCAGTGGTTAAAGAGAATATCCTTTCCCCATTGAATTACCTTGGCACCTTTGTCAAAATCAATTGACTGTGTAAGGGTCTATTTCTAGGTTCTCTATTCTGCTCCACTTCTCTAATTTATGCTAATACCACACTGTCCTAATTACTTCACAGTGAGTTTTGAAATCAGGCAGAGTAGGTCCTTCAAACTTCATCTCTTTCAAGATTGTTTTGGTTATTCCAGGTCTTTTGCACTTTCATATAAATTTTAAAATTAGTTTGACAGTTTCTTTAACAAAATTAAGGTTAAGGTTTTGATTGAGATCTCACTGAGTCTTATAGATCAACTTGGGAAGAATTCCATCGAAACAACATTAAGTTTCCCAATCTATGAACATAGTATTTCTCTTCATTAATTTAGGCATTCTTTAATTTCTCTTTCCAATGTTTTGTGATCATACGTAAGTCTTGCACATCTTTCATTAGATTTGTTCTTTAGTATTTTTAAGATATTTTAAGTGGATTATTTTCATTTTATTTTTCAATTGTTCATTGTTACTATGTAGAAATATAATTGGCTTTTGTATACTTACCACATATTCTGCAATCTCTTAAATTTACCTATTCTACCTTTTAGGACTTTCTAAATATGCTATCATATTATATGCAGATGAAGACATTTTTATATCTTGCTTTTAAATCTGTATGACTTTTAATTTTCTTGCCTTACTGAACTGCTTAGCTACACTAATACATAGTTGAATATGCTGTGAGAGTGGATATCCTTGCCTTAATTCTGACCTTAGGGGAAAACATTTGATCTTTCACTATTGAATATGGTATTAGTTGTAAAGTTTGTATAAATATCCTTATTGGGTTGAAGAAAATCCCATCTGTTCCTAGTTTGCTTAGAGTTTTTATCACAAAAAAGGTGGATTTTATTTTTTTTTCCTGCCTCTACTGAATTGATCATATGGGTTTTCTTCTTTTTCCAATTAATATGATGAGGAAAATTGATTTTGTGTGTTAAATCCAACTTTGACCTCCTGGAATAAATCCAAGTTGATCATAATATACTTTCCTTTTATATATGACTATACTTTATTTACTAATATTTTGTCATGGATTTTCAGCCTATGTTCATGCAGGATATTGGTACATAGTTTCCTTTTCTTGTGATGTATTTGTCTGTAATACTGAACTTATAAAATAATTTGAGAGGTATTCCCTTCCCTTGTATATCCTAAAGGAGTTTAAGATTTCTTTTCTTAAACGTTAGGTAGAATCCACCAGTAAAGCCAACTGTGCCTGGTTCTTCTTTGTAAAGAGATTTTGATTTTAATTCATATTTTTAATTGACATAGGAGTATTCATTTCTTTTTGTTTCCTCTTGTGTACATTTTTATCATTTATGTCCATTAAAGGATTTGTCTGTTTTCAACAAATTTATTACCATAGTGTTTACAATATTCTCTTATTACCATTTTATGTCTATAGGATATAGTGCTTAGTGATATTGGTATTTTATTTTATCTTCTTGAGCAATCAGATAGTGATACATCAATTTATTGACTTTTTTCAAAGATCATTGATCTTTTGGTTTCATTTATTGTTTGTTTTCTGTTTTGTGTCAAATTTTTATTTCATTGATTTCTATACTTATGTGTTTTTTTTTAATGTTTATTTTTGAGAGAGAGAGAGACAGAGAGAGACAGAGACAGAGACAGAGCATGAATGGGAGAGGGGCAGAGAGAGAGGGAGACACAGAATCTGAAGCAGGTTCCAGACTTTGAGCTGTCAGCACAGAGCCCTACACCGGGCTCCAATCCATGAACCATGAGATCATGACCTGAGCTGAAGTCAGATGCTTAAATATTTAGGTTTATTTATTATCTTTTTCCTTCCTTTACCCTGGGTTTACCTTGGTGTTTTTCTAGTTTCTTAAGGTAGAAACCTAGATCCTTGATTTTTAAATCTTCTTTTTTAATATAAGCAATTGAAGCTATAAATATCTTTCAAAGTACTCATTTAGCTGTATCCCACAGACTTTGATGTTTTATTTTATTTTATTTTATTTTTTAATTTTTTAAATATTTTTAATGTTTATTTATTTCTGAGACAGAGAGAGGCAGATTATGAGTGGGGAAGGGGCAGAGAGAGGAGACACAGAATCCGAAGCAGGCTCCAGGCTCTGAGCTGTCAGCACAGAGCCCGAGGCGAGGCTCGAACTCACAAACCGTGAGATTTGATGTTTTATTTTAATTATTCAGTTCAAAATGTTTTTTTCCTTATTTATTTCTTCTTTAGTACACAAACTATTTAGAACAGCATTGTTTACTTTCCAAATACGTGTGACTTTCATAGATAGCTTATTGCTATTGATTTTTAATTAATTCCACGGTGGTTAGAGAATATACACTGTAGATGTGCCTGAGTGACTTAGTCAGTTGAACCTCCAATTCTTACTTTTGGCTCAGGTCATGATCTCGCAGTTTCATGAGTTCAAGCCCCACAGTGGGCTCTGCACTGGCAGGGCGGAGCTTGCTTGGTCTTCTCTGTCTCCCTCTCTGTGCCTCCCACACTCATGCTGTCTCTATCTCTCTAAAAATAAATAAACTTTTAAAAAATCACACATTGTATGATTTCAGCCTCTTTAGATTTATTGAGATTTGTTTTATGACCTAACATATCCTGGTGAGTATGTGCCCTTGAAAAGAATGTATGTGCTAGCAGTCATTAATAGTTCTATAAATGTCAAACACACAAAGGCGATTGATAATAATGCTCAGATATTCTATGTCTTCACTAAGTTTTTGGTTAGTTCTGCAAATTGCTAAGAGAAAGGTATTAAATTTCTAACTGTAATTGTAGAATTGTCTATTTTCTCCTTTAACTAATTGTTTGCTTCAAATACAGACTTTAAAGTCTGTTTTCAGGCTCATATATATGCACGATCATATCTTCCTAATAAATTGATACTTTAACATTATGAAATTTCTCTCCTTATCTTTGTCTTGAAATCATCTTTTTCCTGATATTAATATAGCCACTCCAGTCTTCTTATACTTGCTGTTTTCATAGTTTATCTTTATCCCCATACATTTATTTTCATCCTGTGTCTATTTATATTATTTTTATGTTAATTTTATTTGTAATTCACTGATTTTTACCTATTCTGACAAATTCTACATTTTAATTGGGGTGTTAACTTTCTTAATATTTAATGTAACTTTTATATGGTTATGTTTTAGTCTACTATTTTGGTATTTATTTTCAAATTGCTCCCTCTGGGTTTTGTTTTATGTTATTGTTGCTCCTCTGTTCCTGAAAATTTGGGGATTCTTTTCATAATTTTTAGAATTCCATTTTAATTTTTCTCTTGTTTTTTTAGCTACACTTCTTTATATTATTTTTTTGGTAGTTTTACTAGGTCTTAAAATATAAATCCTTAAATTTTAATGGTCTACTTAGAGTTAATGTGTAACATTTCACATGAAATGTAAAAGCTTTGCAATCAAGAAAGTCCATTTATTCTCTAATTCTATCTTTATGCTATTGTTATATGTATTACATCTACTTACATAAAAATCCCAGAAGGCAATGTTATTTTTTTTCCTTATGCAGGCACATGTATTATAAACAAATTAAGAAGGAAAAAGCAAAAAAAAAATACACTTTTTTACATTTACGCAGATATTTACCATTTGTGATGCCTTCTTTTCCTTTCTGGGGATTTGAGTTTCCATCCGGTGTCACTTTGCTTTAGCCTGAAGAAGTTCTTTTAGTATTTCTTATAGTGCAGATCTGGTGGCAACAAATTCTCATAGTTTTCTTTTAGATGAAAATGTCTGTTTTGCTTTACTCTTGAAGAATTATTTTTGCTGCTTTCATAATTCAGTTTTCCCCCCTTCAACTCTTTAAGGATGTTCCAATCTTCTTTGGCCTTTAATCAAGCCATTGTTCCCTTATATGTAATGTATCATTTTTCTTTGATTCCTCTCCAGATTTGCTCTCTTCTTTGGCTTTTCATAGTCATTGACACATGTATGTGCCTATGGCCTTTTTCATGTTTATTCTTCTTGGGTTTATTGAGTATCTTTGTAAATTTATCATTTGTCAAATTTGGGAAATTTTTGGCCATTATTTCTTTACATATGTTTTATTCCCCATTCTCTGATTCTTGTTCTTCTGGGACTTCAATAACATTGATGTCAGACTACTTTATATTTTGTAACAAGGCCCTGAGGCTCTCCTCATTTTCTCTCTGTTCCTCACACTGGATAGTTCTTACTGATTTATCTGCAGATTCACAAACTTTTTTTCTGTCTTGTCTATTCTCCGTTGTCTGTCCCATGAATTTTTTATTTCAGATATTTTATTTCTGGTTATAGAATGCTAATTTTTTGCATTTTTATTGTTTTCATATCCCTGCTGAGATTTTAAAACTTTTTTTTAATGTTTTTATTTATTTTTGATTGACAGAGACAGAGCTCAAGAGGGGAAGGGCCAGAGAGAGAAGGAGACACAGAATCTGAAGCAGGCTCCAGGCTCCGAGTTGTTAGCACAGAGCCCGATGCGGGGCTCAAACTCACAAACCGTGAGATCATGACCTGAGCCAAAGTCGGACACTTAACCGACTGAGCCACCCAGGTGCCCCACCCTGCTGAGATTTTAAATTATTTATTGCAAGCATGTTTTCTTTTATATCATTGACGGTGGTTATAGCTTTTTTAAAAATTTTATTTAAATCCAATTAATGGTTTCAGGAGTAGAATTTAGTGATTCATCACTTACATATAACACCCAGTGCTCATCCCAACAAGTGCCCTCCTTAATGCCCATCACCCATTTAGCTTATACACCAAGCCAACACCCCTCCAGCAACCCTCAATTTGTTCTCTGTATGTCAAAGCCTCTTATGGTTTGCCTCCGTCTCTGTTTTTATCTTATTTTTCCTTCCCTTCCCTCATGTTCATGGTTATAGCTTCTTTAAATTTTCTGTGTGCTACTTCCAAAGTCTGAGTCACCTTGGGATTAGTCTTAGCTGATGGGTTTTTCCTTTTAGAATTAGTCACATTTTCCCTGGTTTTATATGTTGAGCATCCTGGACACTATGAATGTTAAGCATGAAGATTCTGGATCCTGTTATTTTTCCACAAGATATAGTTTTTTGTCTTTTAACAGGCACATACTTTGTTGGAATTTAACTGTAAACTCTTTTTCTTGAACAGCAACTCCCATCTCAGGTCAAATCTGTTTGTTTTTAATGGATATTCTTGGAGCCTATGCCATCATGCATAGTTCAGGAATCAGCCAGAGATGCGAGCAAACAGAACTTGGGGGTCCCCTCTCTGGCTTATTCCTGTTTGAAATCATTCCTCTTTCTTTCTACAGTGAATATGGTTTCCCTAGACCCAGTCCTCTGGCTACCCATGTCACAAAGACTGAGATTTTTCCACAAGCACTCTTACCAACTGCTCTTCACCAAATGTATTGCCCCCTCCCCACACCTCCTCCTCCACTTCTGCATCTTTTTGGTGTTAAAATTACTTCTATTGATAGGGAAACTTATTAACACATAAAGCTTTATTTGTATTGAGTTCTACTCAGGTTAGGTTTGCCAACATTCCATTTCTTAAATACTTCTTTATCATTTCTACCAATCTCTCTTTACGTTTGATCTTCCTCTCATTTTGAGTTCCTTCTCTAGTGCTTCTTTGGTTATTCATGGTTATTCATTTCCTACCATCTAAATCCTAACTCAGATTCCACTTTGAAACCTTCCATCATTCTATTCCCAGTTAACACCATCTCCTTTGAGGAACATTTTTTACATATAATGTCTTTTTGAGGTAAAGGTGGGATTTTCCCCCTCATAATTGGCCTAAACTCCATGGTCACAAGACATATGTCTTAGGCAATTATTTTTTATCCTCCTCATAATTAAAGTCAGATAAAGATTAAATCCAAATTGTGCTTCTTATTTACTGTATATTTCTAACAAGTTACTTACCTCTGTAACTTCAGTGTCCTAAACTGTAAAATAGACTTAACAATACCTGATTTATGGGGCTATTTTAGGATAAATAAAATTATTTCCCTAGTACAAATACTCTTTTATTCTTTGAGTGCTTTATACCTTCTTTTTCCTCAAATTTCCAATGCCTCTGCCCCTTCTTCATTTTCACTGAATGAATTTTTGCTTCTGATTTCACTGAGAAAAGTGTGAAATAAGTAGCAATGAAAAAGAAACTTTCACACATTCCCACCAACTGATCTACCTTTGTACTTACATCTATGTCCATTTTCCCTCTTTCCTCTTGTGAAATGTCAACACTGCTATATAAAGCGATTCCTTCACTTGTGGACTTGGTGTAATTTTTTTTTTTTTTTTTTTTTTTACTCAAGGACATTGTTCCTGTGATTGTTCCCTTTCTATCCTAGGTCATCAGTTTT
This sequence comes from Leopardus geoffroyi, assembly GCF_018350155.1. NCBI lineage: Eukaryota > Metazoa > Chordata > Mammalia > Carnivora > Felidae > Leopardus > Leopardus geoffroyi. The sequence goes on from NC_059326.1 coordinate 187,430,035, forward strand.
CCACCTCTACTCAGTTGCCCCTCCTAACGTGCAAACATGCTGTGATGACTTCTCTCCTTAAAACAAAATGAACTTCTTTTGACCTCACATCCTCTCCATTGGCCTATCCCCTATTAACTGTCCTTAAGAGATCCTTTCCTTGCCCCCTCCCATTTTCTGCTAGATCAATGTAATTAGGCTTTTCTATCTATCAACTCATGAGAACACTTCTCATTAAGAGTTTCATATTGGCAAATCCAATAATCAGTTATCACTCCTCATTCTTCACTTTCTTCACTGGCTTCCAGGATTCTATTCTCTCTTAGTTCTCCTTTTACTTCACCAGCCATTCTCTTTTAATCTTTCAGCTTCAGTTCTTAGGATACTTCATTCACTGACTAACTGATCTCATATTGTCCCATTGCTTTAAATACTATCTATACATTGATGACTTGAAAATAAATATCTCCAACCTAGATCTCTTCTCCAGATTCCAGATTTAAATAACTAGTTGCATACTGGTTATTTTCACTTGGATAATTAATAGTTATCTCAAACCTACTTATGCAAAACTGAACTCCTTGCCTTATCTCTCAAGCCACCTCCTTTCATAGTCTTCCCATCACAGTACATAATAACTCCATCTTTCCAGTTGCTTGTATCAAATATTGCACTCTGGTTCTTGACCACTTTTTCTCTTTTATCCCGCCTGCAGTACATCAGGAATTTTTTTTTAGGCTCTTCTAAATATATCCACAGTCTGACTGCTTATCATCTCTAACCCTAGCTTACTGGTCTAAACTACCATAATCCTTTAAGTAGCAACATTATTTTAGTAACCTCCAAACTGCTTTTCTTCCATTCTTTTCTCCAGCTACACTGGTCTCCTTATTCTTCTCAAAAATGATAAGCATGCTTCTGCTTCAGGGCTATACACTGGCTCTTTTCTCTTCCAGAAGTTCTCCTCCCTAAGATATTCTCATGGCTTTACTCCCTTACTTCCACTTTCTGTTCAAATGTCGCCTTCCCCTAGAAATTTTCTCTGAACTCACCACATAAAATAGCAACTGTATCTTCATTAACTAGACCCCTTAGCTTTATTTTGCTCCATTGTACTTATCACTCTCTGAACTATCATATAGTTCTCTCTCTCTCTCTCTCTCTCGCACACACACATGCACACACACACACTTGGTGACAGAGGGTTGATTTTGTTGCCATATCCTCAGGGTCTACAACAATGCCCGACATATAATAAGCACTCAGTAATTATTTGTGATTAAATGGATGGATGAGTAATACAAATTGAAGTCTTATCTCAATACCTGGAGTATAGTTAGCACTTAATAAGTCCTAGGTTTTATTATCAGGCACTTGATAAATATGTGTTGAATAAATAGATGAATTTGTTCAAAAGTAGCTAAAAGAATGTTAACTATATTCAGACAGAACCATCATCTGCCTCTTGTCTTGTATCTCACCTCCTGATAACTTCACCAGATTCTCCATCCAGAAGCTAGTGCCCAGGGTCCAGAAAACCATTGCATCATTCTTGTGAAAGATCCCCTTAATGTAAACTTACCCTCGAACACTTACAAAGGTGTCAGGAGAAGCTATCTGCTCACTTGCAAGAGAGATCCCCTGTGCAAAGCCAAACTCACCCACAGAGGTTCAGCCCAGATATGGCCTGGCTGGTCATTATGACAGAAGGCTGGGTCAGAACCACACAGCTGTTCTGAACTTAAACATTAGAAGCATTTTTATTCCCCATGTTTTCCTGAGACCCATACACTGCAAACAAGGTGGGTTCATCTCAGTAGGTATCCTGGGTTTATGACTTTTAATATTTAAAAGTAACTGAAAATAATAACAGAGACTATTGTTGAGTTTTTTTTTAAATGGAAGCTTCTACAGCTTTGCTATAGTTTCTATAGTCAGAATTGACTATTGGTTAAATTTCTTTGCTTTGCTTACTTCCAACTAGAGGAAATGTTAAGAAGGCATTTATGGGAAGGTTAATAGGGTCTCACACAGTATCCAAGGAAAGGCTGTACCCAGGCCTCTGCGAGGGCTGGGGTCAAGGCAGCCCCGGGGACAGAAGTCCAGGATGCTTTCACCAGCGTTCTGCCATTAGAATTACTACATGTCAACTCCAAGCCTAGAAATAATTTGACTGGGCCAGCTGATTTTGAGAAGCTCTCAGGCCTAACCAATTGTTCCAACCATTTGACCGGAGCGGGGAGGATCATATAAGAATCAAACATGATACTGGAGGTAGGAACATTGTAGTTTTCAGAAAAGAAAGAATAAGTGGACAAATATCCTCAAAAATGCCTCAAAAGCATTGGGGAGAGTAGAGGACAATTTAGAGGAGCCGCTTTGTGGGCAGCATACACATGCAAAAGAAAAATGCTTTGCCAACTCAGTCATCTGAACTAACAACAAAAAAGTATTGATTTTTCCCAGCAGCTCATTCAACCTTGAGCATATGCAACACCTGTGCATGCTGTATCTTACATGCATCATTACAACTCCCATCAAGCAGGGGGAAAGTGCTTTGGGAAGCCAAAGAATTAATTTCCATCTTCATCATGTGGTCTTGGGCTTATGATTTAACCTTTATTTGCCTCAGGTTCCTCATCTATAAAATGGGAAGAGTAATATTTTCCCAGACAGGTAAGAGTGAAGTGAGATAGCTGGTGGTTCAGTGCAGAAGTTAATAAAAGAGGCCTTAAGTCTAAGCAACTGCTCAAGCCTTACCTTCTCAGAGCTGTACACTCTGCATCTCTAAAACAAGGACAGGTGTACCCAGTGTGGGCTTTGTCAGCATTAAAAAATTTATACAAAGCACTGTGCATAGAGCCTTATATTTCAAGGACTTAAAACCTTGGTTAAAAGACTTTTTTAGGTAAGTCATGGTACTTTGAAAAATGTAAAATACCTGTGGGGGCACACTTAGTTTTTGATATTATCATTGTCACCATTACTATTATCATCAGCATCACCACTGATTCAAGAAAGCACAGTAGGAGCAAGAATGAAGAAAGTACAACTTCAAAGTATGTTCTTATCTTTCTTCAAAAGACTCTTCCTTGCTGCCAAGTAAAATAAAAATACTTTGACTTGCTGGATAAAGCCATCTCCAGCCTCATTTCTTGCATTCTCTCCTTCCTGTTCCTACCGCTTCCCCTGCTGCATTTCATAACCCAGGCTCACTGGTTATGGGTCAGTCCCCAAATACACTTTATACTTAAAAATCTCTGGGGCTTTATTCTTGCCATTTTCTTTTCTTGGAAAAACACTTTCATTAATCTCTACCTGTTGAAATTCTTATTCTATTTTCTTTAAGTTTATTTGAGAGAGAGAGAGAAAAAAAAAATGTGTGCGCACAAGTCAGGGAGGGGCAAAGAGAAGGAAAGAGATAATCCCAAGCAGGTTCCACACCATCAGCACAGAGTCTGGTGCTGAGCTTGAACTCATGAACCATGAGATGGAAACCTAAGTCAAGATCAAGAGTCAGATGCTTAACTGACTGCACCGCCCAAATGCCCCTGAAATTCTTATTTTAAATCCCATATACCCTCCTAGGCCCTTATTTCAAGGACTACCATTGCCACCTTCTGAGTTATTCATTCACTTCTTAAAACTTTGCTTGTACCTTCCTTTATAATTAGCCCTGTTTTATTTAGACATTCTATTTAGTTGTTTACATAACCCAATCTCCCACCCTGTTAAAAGCCCCATCAGGGGCAGGGAGCAGGAATGTACATAATCATTTTGTAATCACTGCTAGCTAGCACAGTGGCTGACATATGGTAGAATACAGAATTGTTGCAAGGAAAGGAAAGGAAAAGAAAAAAGGCAGAAATACAGAGTGTTGTAAACTGCCCTCTGGGGAGCTCAGATCCATGATCACAGCAAGCATTAGCACTGTGTTCTAATCAATCAAGCTACTCAGCCCAGCACGAATACCCAGAATTGGAAAAATAAGCTTCTTCTGAGTATAGGCTTCTAGAGGGTTTTCACTCTTTCCATGCTGGCAATCACAGAATTTCCCTAAAATCTAAAGTCTTAAGGGACCTAGTGATAATTTAATTCAGTATCTGTATATTACATGTAAAGAAACAAGCCCAGAGAGCTTTAACCTCCAACCCCCAAAGGCATTAAGCAAGTGAGCAGCAGAGCTGAAGCTAGGATCATGGACCCTCTGTGCCTGCCATGTGCAGACCATCCTTCCCTAGCTCCCACCTGCTGTTTTCAGGTTTTACCTGATTTTCATTTTCCTGGGTTTGACCCCTGACTTAATGCTCCCAGTCCCTTGCTGGCCCAACCCAATGTGACAATGGTTCATTCTAGGGGCTTGTTATTTATACAAGGAGAGGTACACAGCCCAAAAGCATGAAGCAGCCAGCAAAAGGACTGAGTGAGCCCACAAAGTTAGAGAGGAGCACAGTCCCTAAGCCCACCCTCACCTTTGACACCAACTTAAAGTTTGGAGGTTCCCAAGACTACCCTTATGGTTGTTAATTCACTAGCAGGACCCAGAACTCACTGTAAACTGTTAGACTCATAGTTATGGTTTATGACGGGGAAAGGATACAGATTAAAATCAGTCAGAGGAAGATTCAGGAGGCAGCTTCCAAGAAAGTTCCAAATGCAGAGTTTCCATTGTCTTATTCCCACAGAACTAGGGATAGTGTTACTTCCCCAACTTCAATGTGTGACAACATGCACAGAGTATTTGCCAACCAGGGATAATCCCCCTGCCCTTGGTGTTCAGGGTTTTCATTGGGGATTCATCATATAGACACAGTTGGCTGCCCACATGGCTAATTTCAGTCTCCAGGCCCTCTGCATGCTGAGCTGATACTATGTGACCCAATGTTCCCACCCTAAATCACATGGTTACACTATCTAGCATAACCCAACATCCATAGGCAAACAAAACACTCTCACACATGACTTTCTGGGGCCTTAGACACTACTTCCCAGAAGTGGAAGGAGAAGGGCAGACCTTTTCAGGCAAGGTTAAAATCTTTGGAGCACATACTCTTTCTGAAGCCCCGACCCTCACTTCAGCAAAGCATAGTGGGAAATGCACGAGCTTTGGAGTCAAACAGTCCTGTGCGTGCTGTCACTTTACCCACATAATTTCAGCCAGATACTCACATCTCTAAGCCTGAGTTTTTCCCTTTGGAAAATGAAGATTAAATACCTATCACTGGCAGCGTTTGTAAGGATCAGAGTTAATGCTTTTAACATACTTCATGTAATGCTCATGTGTAGTGGGTACCAAATAAATTAGTAGCCTTCTTTTCTTCAGTCCTTTCTTCATCCTTTTCTCTCTCATGATCTCTCTTTCCCTCTCTCTCTCCCTCCCATATGATCTCTTTCATTCTCCTTATCCTGTTTCCTTTTCCAACCTTTCATCTTCTCTCAAGATAGGAGGATGCCACTTCAGTGTGCTGTGAATAAGGAAATACCAAACTCAGAGGAACCAAATCCTGCAAGCAGCAGCCTTGGGATATGCTGCCCCCTAGAGACAGCTGGTGATGGTATCTGTGGGACAAAGCCAGCTGTCCCAGGCTGGGATGAATAAGAGCTAACACATTGTAATAACTTAGCTTCACTCCAGATCTGGTGTAAATTGAAGATGAAAATGTGTTTTCCAAAAATAATCGAGCTGCTACAGATGTCTGGGCCTGTTTCACCTTTGGTTATACAATAGTCTTGCTTGGGCTTCTCTTCTGGGTTCACAGGGATGGCTGGGCTCACATGCCAGGGAATTTTCCTAAGAAAAGCTCTGCACTTCTCAGTAGCATTAGCAACCAGTACGCCCACTGCACAGAGCAAGAGTCTAAAGCACCCAAGAGTAACGTTGACCATGTTATGAAGTCAGGTCTTAGTGAGACCACAGAACTCACACCATCCTGAGCCACATTTGTACATCTTTCTGAGGCTCCCTGATGCTGCCTGGAATTATTCTAGGGTTTAGGAAAGGGAATTCTTCTCCAGATTCCTATTCTGTGGTTGAGATCAGCCTTCTGTGTACACTTTCCTTCAAAATACCTTCTCCTGCAGTGCTACAATCATAAAGAAGAAAATCCAAAAAATGTCCTGGTTCAGGACCTCTGTTTTCAGACTGTTAAAGATCTGAGTCACAGGTTTTGCTATTTCCTTCTCTGCACCTCTTCCCACAAACGTAGCACTTGGAATGGTCAATGATAAGGAGACTTTACATTTTCTGCTTGAGAATCTCATGATAAGCCTGTGAAATAGTCCCAGGCCATAAAAACTGGGTAAGATAGTTAAATATCAGTGCACTGCCCTTATTTTACCTACAAGGTCTAGAGAGAGAAAGTCATTTCTCCAAGGTCACAGACATTCTTAGTGAGCTGAGTGGGTGACTAACTAATCTTGGGTAATGAGTAAAGACTGAACTGAAGTGAACTAAGCAAAGATTTTGCTTTCAATGTCTCTGGCTATTTTTATACCTGGCCTCTCTCATTTCGCTTGAAATTATATTTCCCCTATGAACATTCCTTCCTTCCTTTACCTTATTTGTAGTCATTCTCCCTCCTCTTCCTTCTCTAAATCAGGTGTCATTATGTTTTTCAATCTTGATATTTTAAAATTATCAGGTCAGAGGAATAGGGCCTCTTCTTTAATTCATTAATACAGCAAATATTTATTAAGTGCCTTCTACACACAAACTATTCTAAGCAATCTTAAAAACTGGAAAGGACAAAATACACAAAAATCGCTACCCTCATGCAGTTTGTATTTTAATAGTGGGAAGCAAGTAATAAGAAAACAAAAAATAGTAAAAACATCTATAAAATAGTGATAAATGTTTTGGAGGAAAAAAACCTAAGGAAGAATAATAGAGTTTTGAGGCATAGGGGGCTTGCAGTTTATGGTGGCCAGCTAAGTCCCCTGTGAAAAGATAAAACTTGAGCAAGAATCGGGTGATCAAGGGAGCCCAGCAGGTACCAGGACAGAGGTAACAGCAGTCTCTTGGGCTCTGAGGGGGCACATGCCAGGAGTGCCCTAACAACAACTAAGAGGCAACAGTGGCTGGAGCAGAGTGAGTGTGAGGGGAGGGGCCTTAGAGAGTTAGAGAAGAGAGGAGCAGCCAGAATGTATAGGATCTTCTGTTGCAACTGCAGAGTAAGGAATACAACCAGAAAGGAACTTCAGTTACTTTGACTTTTGCCCTGAGCATATAGGAAGCCATTGGAAACTTTTGAGTTAGAGTCATGAAATCACTTGATTTATATTTTTAAGAACAAGTATGGCTATCCTTTTAAAAACAGACTTTAAGGAAGAAATAGTAGAAATGCATAGTAGAAATGCAATCAGCTTGGTGTTTATTGCAACAAGCCAGTTCAGAGATGATGGTGGTTTAGACCAGGGTATATCAATGGTGAGAAATGGTTAGACTCTGGACACATATTGAGGCAGAAAAGAAGGTAGATATTTCCTGATTTCTTGTGTATGATTGGATACAGGTTATTATAACATAGAGACAGACAAAGTCAAAGGGAAATGAGAATGACACAAAAGTATTTGGCCAACAAAGATGGGAGTTGCAATTTGGAAACAAATTATGTTTAATCTCTTTCTGCATCAGTTTTCTCATCTACCAAATGGGCAAATTAATTAAAATTATAGGTTTATAAAAATTAAGTGAGGGACACCAGGCTGGCTTAGTCAGTGAAGCATCCAACTTTGTCTCAAGTCATGATCTCACGGTTGATGAGTTCAAGCCCCACATAGGTCTTTCTGCTGTCAGCCTAGAGCCTGCTTGGGATCTGCTGTCCCCCTCTCTCTCTCTGCCCATCCCCTGCTTGTTCCCTCTCTCCCTCTCAAAAAAAAAATAAACATTTAAAAATAAGTAAATGAAAATTAAATGAGTTGTTACAAGCAAAATGCTTAGAATTATTCCTGGTTCCCAACAAGCAAGTGTTAGCTGCTATTCTCATGATTCTCCCCTTTTTCCTGCTTACTTCTTTCAGGAAACTAAGCATAGTCTGCCACAAAATCTTACTTAATTTTTTTGTCATCTACTTCCTTCACCAAAATGTAAGCCTCATGAGGACAAAGATCTCATGTGTCAAGTTCATACTACGTCATCAGCTTCTACAATAGTGTTTCAACACCTTAACATATGTTTGATAAATATTTATAAGTGTGAAAAGATGGAACACTCAGCCTGCCTGGATTTCCCATGATGTCTTTGTTTGACATATGTACTATATGTTTTGTACACTCATAAACATTTACTGTTTAGAACATTTAGTCACTGGCATTAAGAAGAGACTTAAAAGGTAGACCACACATAAGTTATACAGTTCATTCTGAAAAATCTCCCTGTGCTACGCCTTGATGAAAGGAAAAGTTCTATCTAAATACAGAAATCAGCAGGAGCTCTGAGATTCTGGGCACCACAGTCCATGCCTGCTCCTTCTGAAACTGAAATCAATGCACCTGGTTGTTCTTTAATTAGCAGAGCTGTTGCCCTGCCTCCGCCCCCTGGTTCCGCTGTCAAGATGTCGCACATCTCTGAGCTGGCTTTCCATCCCAAGATGGTTTAGCTTGCTGTGCATGGCTGGAGGAAGGCAGGAAAAGGGCAGGGAGCCAATTAGATTGAAATGGAATCTGGTCTTTTGAGGCCCCTTGTCAGGGTGAAGAGTATTGGATGTTCCCAAAGATGACAGATGCTTCTTTATTTGGGTTGATCTCAGGGGTTAGAGGTCATTTGTAAATAAGATTTGCTCCATTTGGTATGGCAAGTCCTTTTTTCTATGCCTTACTTTTTTCAGTCCCTGAGTCTTTTTCTCTGTGTTTGACATGCTCACTGCCAGTATAAAGGCCATTTGGTCTGGAATGAATATTTCAAATCCTGGGGAGCAGCTGAAGTAGCAACCAAAAGTTAGATAGGCTCACTGAGGAACCTATGTGATGAGTTCACATAATGCTAAAAACAATCCAGTGGAAAGAGAGGAGGTAGAACAACTGGTGTGATGGATAGATGGATGGATGGATGGATGGATGGATGAATATATTAGTGAAGACTTAAAAATCATTCCCTCTTTTTTAGCTGAGAGGAGAGGATATATGCTAAATTTTATTATTTAGTCCTTATTTTGTTGGTCTAAGTAAATTTAGCCTTTATATAGATGGTTTTCCATGGAATATAATCTTCAAGTAAATAAAAACGCATTCTGAGTACAAATAAAACTTTTTATCCAAATAAAGGAATTTTTAATCCAGGTCAATGGACTCAAGTATCCATGAATTGCTTGAAATGTGCTTTTAAAAATATATTTAGTTAACAACCACTTATAAGGAAAAACTTAGTATGGGACAGTCATTGTTCTAATGTTTTAGATATATTATCTCATGTAATACCCACCTTAGATAAATATTATTACTAACCCCATACAAATAGTGTCATTGAGATACTAAGGTAAGTAGTACTTAATAACTAGTAAATGGCAGAGGTAGGATTTTAACTTAGGTAGTTTGGATCTAATTGTATATACATGTTTTGATAGGTCAAGGAGAGGACATGGTTATACAGTTGTTTTTGGTTTTGCCTTATAAAAGAGGGTATAGTGCAAAGAATCAGAGCATCTCATAGAATCCAAAGGCAAAGAGAGCAACTAGCCTCACAATGCATTAGAACCAGAGGCTATCAAGTCATCAGGAGTCTTTGCAACCATCTATCTGGTCCCTTAGCTTTTCTTTGTGTTTTCTCAGCAAGAGTAGCCTATGAACCTTCCCATCAGCTTAAATGTGACCCATCATAGCTGACCAACACACAATCACAGCTTCTTAGCCTTTGCTATCTGTCTCTCACATTTACCCTTCATCTGTGGTTCTAGAGATAAATAATGATTAGCCTAAATGGATAGAATTTAAAAGTTTAATTTCTAGAAGATTCATTGGATATTTTGAATTGCACTGCAGCAGCTTGTTCAGAACTGTGTGTTCCATGTTCCTTCCTTCATGCCATGATGTTCATGGTAATGAACCTTGGCCTTGGAAAAGGCAAAAGTGTGGGCTTGAACCCAGGGATGATAGCACTGAAGATCTTGCAGAACCCACTTTATACCTTGAAACTTTATTTTCCCCTTTGATAAAATCAATATTATAAATCAGGTCAACATCACCATAATTACCTATGAATGTCCATTGCTCAGGAAGTGTTAATATTTGAGAGGGAGAAGAATGTCCCACCCCAGAATGTGCCACTTTGGCATGTGGATTATTTAAAGCTGAGTATAGTCAGGGCCTAGCAGACTCAGAAATAGCTTTTAACCTCCCCCCTCAACTGCCCAAATAATTTAAACAGGGGGTCTGTACTAGGAAGAGAGCTGTTACCAGAGATAACTTTTTATATCAGAAAGACTTACCTACGTGTCATGGCAAACATTTGTTTACCAAACATTTGCTCTTTATATCTTCCTATGAATTGTCTTCCTTCTCTTTGAAGTCTCAGATCCCTCTTCCTTTTCCTTACCTCAGAGTGGTATGTAAGTCCCAGTTACCTGACTGTCAAGGAGTCTCATGTCTTAGTTTTTCTTCTGCTAATCTGTCCTATGTGAAGTTAGTTTTTAGATTAGCCAAAAAACCTAGAATGGAAGAAGGGAAAATATTTCCACCCTTACACATTCCATGAGGACAGAGCACCATTGTTCACAAATCCCTAGGTGAACACATGAATCCCTAGGTGATACATCCCAACCTGCGATTCAAAGAGAGCAATGTGTGTACATTGTCCCCAACTTATGAAAGTCCAAGTGGCAACTTTCCTATTTATACTATTTTTATCATAGGTAACACAGCACACACACATATACACTCACTCATTGGATGCCACAACTTGTATTAAAATTGGCCTACTCACTACAGCCAATGTAGGCACTCTTGCCATTTACCATCTGAGTGAATTGGCATCAATAATAATAAGAAAAGGCAATGGACTGAGTCGTGAAGTGGAATAATTTTTTATTAAGGCCTTATAAGCAGACATGCAAATCATATGCTTCTTTATCAAAGCTACAATTTTGACCAAGGCAACATCTTGCTTTAAAAAGCTGACAACAAATGTGGTGAAACATCAAAAGAGTTTTCAGCATGAGTAAAGGATAGTTTGAGCTCTTCAGGAAGAGGAGGCTATATACCCAAAGAAAAGATGCAAATACAGAAAAGAATCAAGGCAAGAATCTTCCAGAAAGTTCCAGAGTTGAAACTATTGAAGTAAGAGGCTAGCAATTGCAGAGTATTTTACATCACAAAGCAAGATCAAGATTTCCTGATCAAAGCCTGATTGCAGAGGTTTCCAGGTATACTGACTCATAAGAAAAGTTTAGGAGGGTTGACTTTAATTTAAATTCAGTTCAAAGGACTCTGAAGCAAAGAAGATTGCTTAAGAAGCTTGTTAGAGAGATATTGGCCAAGATAGGAAGCCAGCATTTTCATTTCAACCTTCATTGCACTCAGATTTTTGTCAAGTCTTTTTTAAAAAAAGAAAGGAAATACGAGGTAGACTTTATATTCACTATTTGATTTTCACCTCTTTTTTTTAGCAAAATATCAAAATTTTACTTTAATTTTTTATATATATAATTTATTATCAAGCTAGCTAACATACAGTGTAGTGTATACAGTGTGCTCTTGGTTTGGGACGTAGATTCCTGTGATTCATCACTTACATCAACACCCCAGTGCTCATCCCAACAAGTGCCCTCCTTGATACCCATTTCCCATTTCGCCCATTTCCCCCATATCCCCCCTCCCCCAAGTCCTCCCACCCATCAACCCTCAGTTTGTTCTCTGTATTTAAGAGTCTCTTATGGTTTACCTCCTTCTCTGTTTGAAACTATTTTTACCCCTTCCCTTCCCCTGTGGTCTCCTATTAAGTTTCTCAAGGTCCACATATGAGTGAAAACATACGATACGTCTTTCTCTATTTCATTGGCATAATAACCCTCCAGTTCCATCCACATTGTTGCAAATGGCAGGATTTCATTTTTTGTCATTGCCAAAACAGCAGAACAGATCAATGAATCTAAGAGCCATATTTTTGAAAAAATAAACAAAATTGATAAACCCCTATCCAGACTTCTCAAAAAGAAAAGAGGACCCAAATGGATAAAATCACAAATGAAAGAGGACATATCACAACCAACATTACAGAAATACAAACAATTATTACAGAATATTATGAAAAATTATATGCCAACAAACTGGACAACCTGGAGGAAATGGACAAATTCCTAGACACCCACACACTACCAAAACTCAAATGGGAAGAAATAGAAAATGTGAACAGACCAATAACCAGTGAAGAAATTGAATCAGTTGCCAAAAATCTCCCAACCAATAAGAGTCCTGGGTCAGATGGCTTCCCAGGGGAATTCTACCAGCCATTTAAAGGAGAGTTAATACCTATCCTTCTCAAACTATTCTAAAAAATAAAAACAGAAGGAAAGCTTCTGGACTTATTTTAGCTTCTTAATAAATATTTGTAAAAGCACATATTTGAGAGGTTTTCCCCATCATTTATTTTCATGATTAGCGTTGGGTTTCTATGGTATACAAAGTTTCCATAGGGTAATACCAATTCATAACATCTATCCTATGGAAATAAGGGCTTCGATTATATCAACTAGATTTGCCTGTAGAAAACCATTAGGTTAGGAGTTACAGCTGAAGCATATTGAGTAGTTCCTTGAGAGGGTTTTACAGTGCTTCACATTTGATAAGTAAATATCTGTTACTGATAAGGAACTGATAAGTAAATAATTTACTCCTGTTAAAGCAGGCATTCCAAAAATGCTGCACTTTGGAACAAACTATCCTAAGTCCAGTAAAGGCTTAAGTTTTCAAGAGGGGAGGCAGTTCCCTTCAAGAAGAGAGCGTCAAAAAGAAAACCGCAGGCCCAAAATGGTGTCACTTAGACCATGTCACCAAACCAGGGCTTAATACCAATCCTAATTTCAATGTAGTGTTAACTAGGTAAGTGAGGAATTTTCTGATCAGCATAATTAAGGTATCTGCCACATAGGCCCTCTGCATTCCCAAAGGAAAATGTGTAAACCACCTAAGACCCCTGCCTTTCCCCCTAAAGGAAAGTGGCCTTACTTGGAACAATACTTTTTAAAATTTTGCTAATAACTTTCTTGCCCCACCCTCCTTCCCACAAAAGCCTTCCATGTCTAACAACTCCTCAGAGCTCCTCTCTTCAAATTTTTTTCTTTGACAAGTGAAAAAAGACAGTGAATGAACTACACAAAAGAAGAAGAGATCCTAGAAAACACACACATACCCCCCAAATGACACATCAGGTCTTATCTTCCACCCAACTTATCAAATTTTAATATTATCTCATTTTTGCTTTAGAGTTTTTTTTTTTAAAGATTAGAGATATAGTTGAAGTTTGTTGTATATCCCTCTCTAGTGCCTCATCGTCCCTCCTTCTCTAAATATAACTATTGTCCTAAATGTGATATTATTCCCATACATGTCTTCCTACCATAATAAGTATGAATATAAATTCATAAACAATATATAGTATTCTTTTAAGCCTTGTATAAATGGTACCTATGATAGAAAGTCTTAGTTTCCTACTCGATATTTATTTATTAGTTGACCTACTCAGTATTTACTTTTCTTCTTTATAGAACATGTAGCATATTCTGGGCAACAATGTTCCCTATTAAAGGCCTACTTTTCCCACCTTCTCTCACAGCTACAGGGATAGCCGGGGAGATGAAAGCAAAGGTCATTGGGCAGGGCTTCTGGGATGACCCTTTAAAGTGACTCAGCTGACAGGTGTACCTTTTGCTCTTCCTCCTTTTTCCTTCCTACTTGGAGCATAATTGGCGGATGAAACTCCAGTAGCTCTTTGGTTCAGGAGATCACCCTAAGGTCAGAAACCAGTGCTCAGCATGGTGGAGCAGACAGGTCTGAGTCCCTCATGACCTTGGAGCCTCTGTATCAGCCTTGGACTACCCACCTCTAGACTCATTTTATGTAATAAACAAATATCTTGTTCAAGGCACTTTTTGTTGTTAAATGTAGTTGAAACTTACCTGAAATAATAGACAATTGTACTGTATGAATCATCTTCCAAATTAAATTTTTTGCTCAACATAATATTTTTGTTGCTCAGCATTCTGAATTTATTTTATAAGACAGGTACAGTGTTTAAATCACCAATTCTAAAATTAGCTGATTTACAGCCCAACTCTGTCACTGACACCTATGAGGCTTGGGGGTAATTACTTACATTTTTCTGTACTTGGTTTGCTCATCTATAAAATGGGTATGATAACAGTACCACTGCCAGAAGATTATCAAGAGAATTAAATGAGTTCAGATTTACATGCAAAGTGCTAACAGTACTACCTATAGGAAAATTCTTAAACTTATAGAGAATTATTAACTATTATTTTGCTATTTATTCATGATGGTATAGTTCAATTTTAAGTGCCACATAATATTCCATTTTGTAAACATGCTATAATTTATTTTTTCATTTTATGTTTGATGTGTATTTAAGTTGTTTCCAGTTTTTAACTTTTACTAAACAATGATACATTGAACATTTCTGAATACATTTCCTGAATTTCTGAATACGTATGTGCAAATTTTTCCAGGATACCTACCCAGAAGTAGAAATGCTGAGTCTAGGGGCATGTGCAATTTCAGCCTGGCTTGATAAAGCTAAATTGCTTTCCAAAGTGGTTGTAACAATTTGTATAAGAAAGTGCTCATTGCATTTTATCTTTGAAAATCTGGATGTAATTAGGATTATTTTTTGCCAGTCTAATGACCTAGAAAGGTATCACTTTGTTGTTGTCTTTCTTTGCTTTTCCTTGACCACCAGTAAAGCTGGAAATAATTTCATGTGATTTAAGCCATTTGGGTTTCCTCATCGGATAACATCCTGTTCCTATCATTTCTTATTTTTCCCCTGGGTTGTTTATCTTTTCCTTTTTGAATTTGTACATGTAATAGTGTCACAAACATCTCCCCATCTGTGACTTGCCTTTCTACAATCTTTAGGTCACAGGAAATTTAAAAAAATTTTTTAATCTTTATTTATTTTTGAGAGAGAGCGAGTGGGGCAGGGACAGAGAGAGAAGACGACACAGAATCTGAAGCAGGCTCCAGGCTCTGAGCTGTCAGCACAGAGCCCAACACAGGGCTCAAACTTATGAACTGTGAGATCATGACTTGAGCTAAAGTCAGACACTTAACCAATTGAGCCACCCAGGCACCCCAGGGCACAGAAAATTTAATGTAGTCAATTTGTCAACCTTTAATTATTGATATCTTTGCCTTATGAGTTCCCTCCCTACCACAAGGTCATAAGGATTTTCTCCTATATTTTGTTTTAAATGCTCCCTCCCTGGGATGGAGGTTTTTACTGTACCCGGAATTTATTTTTTGCATGCAGTGTAAAGTAGAAATTTGTTGTTGTTGTTGCTATATGAGTTAACGATGATCTCAGCACTACTGACTGAGTAGTCTGTCTGCACTGATTTGTAAGGCCACATCTGTCACGTATCAAGTCCCCATATGTACATAAGTCTGTTGCCCAGCTCTCTGGTGTGTATCGTTTGTCTATTTGCTATTTTGGTGCCAATACGCACTGTCTGAATCTGTCTCCAAGGGGTCTTTAATCCATGAGATAATTCAGGAACCTTGGTTTGTTGGCATCGTGCAGATAAATCAAATCATAGGATGGATTTTCCCCTGTTCAGACAGCTCTTCCAACACTATGTAGGACAAGTCTCAGTGCCACAGGAACACAGCAGAAGGGAGAAATAGATTTAGCTCAAACTTGCCTTTTACCTCTCATCTCAATATACATATACATGGTGTTTCAGGTTCTAAAATCCACACACTCATTCTGCCACCATCAAAGCCTACTCTTCATGATGTTGTACTCAACAGTCCCCCTCCCCCACTTGCTGGACAGCAAAGCCATTTGTCTTTCTAATAGCCTAGAGGAAAAGATAGGTGCCTTTTCCTAGAGGAAAAGATAGGTGGGAGGGAAGGTGAGTATAGCTACCTACATGTGTTAATTTGCTTTTTTCTAAATTTCCTATATCAGGATAATAAGCCAAAGAAAGTATCCTAGAAAGAATTCTAATTGTGTCTTATATATAAAATTTTAAAAACCCTGAAACACCCTAAAGATGTTTAAATGGTTGCCAACCCCCCTGGGCACCAGGAAATGCCAGCAGATCTCCTCAGCAGACTCAATCACAGTCAATCAGACAGGAACACAAAAAGCAAGGCCCAATGTTTTTTTTCTAAACATCCAGGTTCTCTCGCCAAGGATTGAGGTTTAATGAAGAGAGAAGAATTGAGTCTCAGGGACTGTCTTCAGAAAGGAAAGATTCCTAAAGGGGTGGAACTCCTAACCCTCATCAAACAGTCCAGTCAAGGGGACATCACTCTTGTCCTTCTCCTTCAAGCTTGTGGTGACAGATTGATTTATCACTATGCTGCTTCTCCACATTTCCATGAGCCTCTGCCATTTTAGCCATAGGAGTATTTAAGTGATGACACTTGTTTCCCTACTTCTTTTTTTCCATTTGTGTGTGTGTGTGTGTGTGTGTGTGTGTGTGTGTGTGTGTGTCTTCTGTCTCTGGGTTTACAGGTCTGTGGTTTTGTCATAGGAGACTACAGTCATGTTCTCCTTCACAATCTTACCTCCTTCCACACCTCCAACTTTGATAAACCTCTTTCCTATAGGAAACAGATGAACATGTATGGTGTATTGTTCTTCACAAAGCTATACATGGATCTATTTGCCCCTATCCTGAGGATAAAATATGCATATTGCAATAAACGAAAAAGTTTGTGCAATAAAGTTTATGCGTTGTCACATGCCAATGCAAAGTCTCTGTCCAGACATATTCTTGCTTGAAGTTTAATGAGTCTTATGACAACCAGGGAGCCTTTAAGAATCTCAAATGAGGCAAAAATGTTATGATACACTATCCTGGAGAGTCCAGGTTTCCTGCCCTGAAGTGCCAGACTCCTGCTTGTCCATACCAGCTCAAGGGTCCTACTCATAGTGGGAGAGCTAGAAGTAGTGTGGCTCACAGCAGAAAGTCACTTAGTATTATTTCAGGTAGGGATAAAGGAATATTAAAACAAATGAACGATCCATAAACAAACATTTGACCAATTGAATTTCTTGATACCAATAACCAAGTATCATTGTGGCACTGCGGTCAGGATCTGTGCTGTTATCTAATTTGAAATGTTCTCTAATTTAAGAAATTTTTTAAATGCCCAGGTGAAACACAAAGTCTGTAAATTAGTTAATAGTACTGTACCAATGTTAGCTTCTTATTTTGATAAATGTATCCTGATTCTGTAAGATTAAGAATGTCAGGTAAAGGAACTCTCTGTACTATCTTTTGCAAGTTTTCTGTAAGCCTAAAATTATTCTAAAATCAAAAGTTTATTTTTAAATGAATCATCCAGGGCAATCACAGACGTCTAAAGTTTTAGGAGCAAACACAAATGGCTTACATTGAGGTAGAAAAACCCAAAGCCAAGCTGTCCAGTCTGTGCATTAGGAAACTGACAGTTCTGCTTCTAATTACCTTTGTGACCTTAAGCAAGTCACCTAACCTTTCTTCATCAATTTTGTTATTCCAGAGTAAAAGATACATCAGATGAATCTCTAAACATGGAAAAATTCAGAATTATTCGCAGCCATACCCTCCAAGCCACAATTTCACCAAATATGAAAATTCAGTATAAACAAATTTAATTCTGCAATCTTCCAACTGACCTAAACAATACAGTTCCACTATGTGCAAATATCAAGTCATTTCTAAGAAAATAAGGAACTAAAGATTTAGTAATACATAAGGACAGTGTATCAGAAGTAAATATTTGCATGAGATAATATTGAAAGATAAAGAATATTGAAAGCACAGGAATTGTGATTTTAGAACTGCAGGAAGAGCTTTTGCTAAGAGCTCTAAGAGCATCCTTTTACAAGTACTTTAGTCAGAAAAGCTCCTGAGCAGTTAAGGACATGTAATCCTGTGTCATGGGAAGGGAGTTTCAGAAACACTTCCCGAATAATTTGTCCATCTCAAAGATCCAGTCAGAATCACTGAGATCTAAGAAGCCCGAAGTCAAAAACCCTTCTTCATAAATCAGAACAATTTTGTTCTTATGCTTCATAACAGATGTGCACTGCAAACAAAATTAATTTCAAGTTTCTTGTGTTAGGGGAGACAAGCATTAGAAAGTTCTAGGGAGAAGATTGTGAATGAAACTGTGCAATACTTATTTTTTAAAAGGATAAATTCCATTTATATTAAAATTATGTAGTATGCTACCTTAATAGTCTTGTTCAAAATATTTTTTATTATATTCTCAAAACTTAGTCACAAAGAAAGAGAACTTCTGCAATGAGCTCTTGAGTTCCTTAACCACAGATCCTTTTAAGTAGGTATATTGAGGAACTTAATGCCTATGTCAGGAGAAAATCACCATAGTACCTCAACGGACTGTTTGGAGGGTAAAATGGAATAATAGGGTTGAGGTTCCTTGAAATTTTTAAAGATAATATTGAAAAACAATTTTTTTTATTCATTAAAGAAATCAGATACCTCTTGGTGCCTATCATTGTACTGAGTGGGGAAGGAGGTGTAAAGTGCTGATGGTTCCTAGGAGGTGCTGGAGTAAAGTGATGACTGAACTGGCCAAGCACTGGGGAAGAGTAGTGACTACTCCCAGAATTCACTGGAGGGAGAGAGTGGTCACTGCTTTCAGGAGACACTGGGGGGTTAAAATAGTGACTTTCCCAAGAGACCTGGAGGATAGAGTGATGACTGCCCTGTAGAAGCCTTCAATCTAGAGAAGCACATAGGCTCAATACACAGAACTAAGACCTAAATTGGGATAAGGACAGAGTACTATGAAGCACATTATTAACCCCTTAATCATACTTCTGGACCAAGGAAGGGTTTCTGGGGGAGGGAACATCTAAGTCATAAAAATGAATGGAAATTAGCTAGGCGTTGGGGGTAAGGAGTAGATAATGCTGCTGGTATTGGTTGTGATGGTGAAAGAGAGACACAAAAGGAAATAAAATGATTTCCTATGACTAGGTAGAACATGAAAGAGATAAACAAAAGAGGAGCTGTATCTAGTTCATGGAGGGAAGGACTTGTAAATAATGTTAAAGTTTTGTTCCTTATTCTATTTTGAAAGCTTGGAAGGGTTTTTGAGCAAGGCAATGAGATGAATGGATTCACAATTTGATGATATCTTTTTTATTTCATTTTGTGAAAACAGATTAGAGAGGAGCAAATTTGGAGAGGGACAAACTATGAAACTGTTCAAGTAATTGAGGCAAGAGATGAGAGTGGCTTAGACTGATGTGTAGTGGCAATAAGCCCAGAGGTGAGTGGACAGAACTGATAGAATGTGTATAGGTTAGGATCAACAGGACATGGTAGTTGATTGGATACATTGGATGAGAGAGAAATCAAAAGGGTAGCTGAAGGGGTAGCATCACCGTTCCATGAGATAAGAACTGGGGTCAAATAGCAAGTATAGGAGTAAAGATAATGAGTCTCTTTGGAAGCAAACTGAGCTTGAGATTCTTAAGAGAAGTCCAGATGGTGATGTCCAGTAGAACAATTGGATCTTCCTTGAAACTCCTCCTTATATTGTGAATAGAAGTTTGGAACACATGGAGGCCTTTTGAGAACCTTGTCATTACTATATTAATTTAGTAAGAGAGGAGAAATAATAAATATGAGAGGACTCACTTATTTCTTTGGAAATATGAGAATGTTGAGCCCAAAGCATGGATGAAAAAAAAAAACTCAGCCAAAACAGATCTACAAAAAAGCCTCTATTTCTGAAAAGAAAGGATCAGTCACTTAGCAACTATGTGCTTGAGATCTTCCTTTTTATGGATAGGCTATCACCTGGGGAGGAAATAGTCTTCTCTCTGGCAAAGTCCCTCATGAGGGCCGCTCATCTCCTTGACTTTTGAAAAGTCAGGGTGGGGATTAAACCTGAAGCAAAAGTGTTAGAGACACACATGGGCCTGAGTGATAACCTGCTCCAAATCCCTCATTCATAGTGGAAGGAACTAAGGCCCAGAGAGCCTTGCTCCTGGTCACACAGCTGGTTAGTGGGATGTATAAACCAGGTGTCAGCCTGGTTTGGCTTACCCTTCCCTTTAAAATCCAAATTAGATGAATTTGAAAAATGAAAAACCCTATGCCACTACATGCCTCCCAAATTTCTGTGAATTTTTATGGGACTTACGTTTCTCCTTATAATCTCTGGTTCTGATTTCTAGTATTTGCTAAGTTTCTTGTTCTCCACTCTTTCTTGTGCCTCTTCTTTTAGCTTCTCCCCTTGACATTGAGCCAAATATGGGAGCAACTCCTTCTTGACTTCTAGACTTCTAATCAAAGGTTACCATTTATAAAAGTCCATTCAGCATTGTGAAGTTTTACAAACAATTTTAAAGTAACATGAAAAGAACATATATCATATTTCAATATCATACATATATTAGTACATATCTGCCCTTTAAAAAAAAGTCTCATATATACAATGGAATATTATTTGGTCATAAAATAGAAGGAAGTCTTGCCATTTGCAACTACATGTGATGGGTCTTAAGGGCTTTATGCTAAGTGAAATAAATCAGAGGTAAACAAATATAGAGTAATCTCATATGTGGAATCTAAAAAGCAAAAATTAAAAAAATGTGCTCATAGAAATAGAGAACAGATTGGTGGTTCCCAGAGGTGGGGGTGTAGGGATGGATGAAATAGGTGAAGGGTGTCAAAATGTATGAACTTTCATTTATAAAATAAATAAGTCCTGGGGATGTAACATACAACATATGACTATAGTTAATAACAGGTATTATATATTTAAAAGTTGCTAAGAAAGTAGATCTCAAAAAAAAAGTCCCTCTACCCTTTTCTGACAACACAAGCACGAATCTGCTGCCATCTTAATCACTATTTCTTGTGCTCTTGCCAGCTAATTCTCTCCTCCTTTCCCTCTCCCTTTTCTTCTTCCCCTTAATTTGTGTTCCCTTACTTTTCATCCCAAGTGCTAATCAGCCTATATTCCCTTCCTAAGGAAACTCTGGAGGCACCTGCTAAAATATCAGTTTTTCTTACCCCATTTTACAAATCTGGTGCAATTGCTTTGCACTAAGCCAGGTGTCTAGTCCATTTGACCTTGACAAAGCTTCTCCCAAATTTCCCACTTCCTTCTCACTTGCTGCCTGCCTCACCTCCATCTTTCCTGGAGGTATTAGTGAGCACGTAACTCACATAATCATGCATATGTTTGGAGTGAGGTGAACTGAACCTGTCATTGTCACTATTGTCTTTTAATTGCTTTCAGCCCTGCAGACTTTGAACAACTTTCTTCACCCTTCAGCTCAGCACTGATTTATTCAGCTTGTGCAAGCAATTTGTTCACTTTTAATTAGACCCAACTTAATTATTTTGTCAGTAAAGTAAACCAAAAGAATCTATAAAACAACTTTTAAGTGAAATCACATTTCTGCCTGAAGGGATATAAAAAATGAAATTATGCATCTCATTTTGCCTGCCTCTTACAAAAAAAAAGATTGCCCACATTGTCTTTTTATTTCCCAAGATCTTTTGCCTTTATTAAGAAGATACTTGGGAAATCAGGCCTGTAACAGAGGAAAGAAAATGGTTAAAGGTAGATTTCAATGGAGGGAAGATATGTGAGTGCATAAGGCAGGGTCTCTCCATGTTTGTTCTTTGGAAGTCACTACTTTACAATGATCTGGGAGCTGGTTACGAGTACATATTTCCCACCCCACCCCTAGAGTGCCTAACTCAGTAGATCCGAGAAGTGGGAATAAGAGACAGAGCTTCTCACTTGCCTCTTCTTGAACATTCTGGACTTATCCCTGCTTCTGGATACCCAAGCTTTCTTATTCACTAATAGACCATTTCTGCTTCTCCAGGAAGCTTGCCTTGTCCTCCTCAGTCACCCATATTTTCTTCTACCTTTGACAACTTCCAAAGTGTCTATGTTTATTCAATTCCCTGTTCATACCCTGTCCATTACCTTTCCCGTGTATATACCTCATCTCTCCAACCATTTTGTTGGGGTGGGAAATGTGCATTGGGGAACTTTCTCTCTGCCCTTAGCCAAATACCCTGTATTCAGTTTCATGTTCCCTCTGCTACACCGGTGTTTCCAACCTTTCAGAGCCCGAAGACCTCTTTTTTCATAAAAGATTTTCATAACCTATACCTAAGAGTTGGTATAATTTTAGTATCATGGATTGAGAAAATACATAATAGCAAAAGCTTACCATGAAATCAGTAATGCCTTTAAACAAATTTGCAATATATACATCTCAACCATATCTGCTACACTTAAAAGCAGTGGCTTACATTTGCGATGGCATGGATGGAACTATAAAGTATAATGCTAAGCAAAATAAATCAGTTAGAGAAAGCCAAACACCATATAATTTCATTCATATGTGGAATTTAAGAAACCAAACAAACAAGCAAAGGGGAAAAATTAGAGAAACAGAGAGACAAAGCAAGAATCACTTTTAATTATAGAGAACAAACTGAGAGCTTTGAGAAGGGAGGCAGGTGAGGGAATGGGTTAAATAGGTGATGGGGACTAATGAGTGTACCTGTCATGATGAGCACAAGGTAATGTATGGAAGTGTTGAATTACTATATTGTATACCTGAAACTATTATAACACTGTATGTTAGGTAACTGGAATTAAAATTAAAACTTAAAAAAAGTACTGTCTCACATGTGACTGCAGCACATGATGTGTTCTATCTACAGACTATGCCAGGAGCATGTACGAATTCACTAACATCTCAATATCAGCAGCCTAACTCAGGGCAGCATCTGAGGGCCAGAGTTTAGGGGTCACTCTCTTGGCTTCAAATTTGAAGGAAAACACCCAAATAGAAGGTGTCAGAGTGTTTAGAAAGTGTAGAATCCCTTTCCTTAGCTTACAGGAAACAATGACAGGTCTTACCATATCCTATGGCCATGCTGGCACATTGCCTTAGTAGCCCTCAGTGGATTAATACTATACCCACTCTGTGAAAAAATGTCATTTAATCTGGGACTTGGAAATGACACCAGTGCTTACCAAAGATTCTATGTGTTCCCCACATAGTAAGCCTCTCTTATTGCCAGGATTAGACAATGTAACTAATTGTCACCATTTGACTGAAGCAAAGTGATGTAGTTCACTTCTGCATACTGTTATAGATCTATTTAAAGCCACATGTTGAGATTGTGATGCAGAAGGAGCCCGGACCCCTGAAACGTTGGATTGAGGAGAGTTATTTGGAACTGCAAACTCTTCATAGGTTGTGCTAAGCCACTGAGATTTGGGACTTTGTCTCATAGCCTGGCCCATGGCCTAGCCTGACTAATATGGTAGGCAAAATGTGAAGGAAGGACCCTCAAGGGAGAGGAACTACCAAGTGCCCAGATTCTCATGTAGGGTTGGGGAGGGAAGAGGAGAAAGAGAGAAAGCTTGGAGTGTTTGAGAATAGTTGAGTAAGAAGAAAAGAGGTGGTACAAGCTAGGTCACATGAAGTATAATGTAGGCCACGGTGAGAAGGCTGGGTTTTATACAAAAGCAAACATAATCATCGAGAGCATTAAGAAGAGACCTGTCATGATATGATTTGCACTTGAGAAAAACAACACTGGCTGTCATGAGAAAACTAGGTTGGAACAGGAGCAAGTGAGGATGCAGGACCCTGATGGAGGTCTGTGTAGTGGTCCATACAAGAGACAGTGATGTCTTTTATTAGACTGAAAGCAGGAGAAATGTTGATAAACAGATGGATTTGAAAAATATTTAGAAAGTAAAAATGGATAGAACTTAAAAATAGATTTACTGGGGGCGCCTGGGTGGCGCAGTCGGTTAAGCGTCCGACTTCAGCCAGGTCACGATCTCGCGGTCCGTGAGTTCGAGCCCCGCGTCGGGCTCTGGGCTGATGGCTCAGAGCCTGGAGCCTGTTTCCGATTCTGTGTCTCCCTCTCTCTCTGCCCCTCCCCCGTTCATGCTCTGTCTCTCTCTGTCCCAAAAATAAATAAAAACGTTGAAAAAAAAAAATAGATTTACTGTAGCAAATGAAGGAAAAATCAAAGATGAGTTCCAGGTCATTCAGGTAAAGGGAGATGCTATTCATAGGAATGGGGGCTACTGGACCAAAGACACCTAGAAAAGAAATGAAGATGGCAAAGAAGCAGTGGGATACTCTTGTCCAAAACTCATGAGTGAGGCCTGAACTCCAGATATACTTAATGGGAGACCAGCTTGCTGGGTGCCTGGTGATGCCCTAAACTACAAAAAACCTGGGGAGTAATGGAGTATAGCATAGCAGACCACAGATCTTTCTTGTTGTCTAAGAAACAAAATCATGGGGTGCCTGAGTGGCTCAGTTGGTTGGGCGTCCAACTTTGGCTTGGGTCATGATCTCATGGTTTGTGAGTTCAGGCCCCATGTGGGGCTCTGTGCTGGCAGCTCAGAGTCTGGAGCCCACTTCAGATTCTGTGCCACGCTCTGTCTGCCCTTCCCCCGATTGCACTGTCTCTCACTCTGTATCAAAAATAAATAAACATTTAAAAAAATTTTAAAGAAACAAAATCGTTGTCCTTGAAAATCTGTTAGATTAAGGCTCTCATGGACCATGGTGCTAAGAAAAATCAGGGTAAACAGCATTCACAAAAAAGACTAGCGATGGAGACTGAGTGTGGTACGCCATTGATGTCTGAGTTCTATAAAGATCTACCCTTTGATCATTCCTACAAAGACCTGTTCTATAGGATTTCATTTGTCACGTGTTTTTATTACCTTCTACAGAAGTACATCCTTCAGTTAATTTTACTTAAGGTGATTCCTATTTTCTTTTCACTCTGCCTTCCCCTTCCACACTGGTGCCCACTCTCACCAGCCTCCAAAAGCCACAATCCCCACCCCACCCTGTGCAAGGGCCTGCAGACACATTTCTTATTCAATATTTCTCTCTGGAGGAAGTCAGCATCTGGCATCCTAATTATAGGACACATTTTGTAGCCTGTGAATGAGGCAAATCACAGCTCCTGCTCTTCCCATTGGGAAGGACAGAGCACTTTCTGGTGCTTGTAAGAACTGATTGCACTCAGCAGCTATATGTAGAATCCCATAGCTGCATACAAGACAAATGAAGGCTCTGATGTTCAGCCATCTTCAAGGCTTCTAGCCTATCTGAATTGCATTGAAGAATGTCTCCACTTGGGTCATTCCTTTCCCAAGAAGGCCTTACCAAACTTTCCCAGGCAGGTTCCAGAACTGGAAAGCTTAGTGAGGGCTTTTCAAATTGTGATTTCTGTTTTCTAGCCTGCAACTAAACATATTCCCTTGAATCTAAAATGTCATGAATTTAATAATATATTGTGAGGGTAAAAAGAAAAAAAAGAAACCTATTACCATATCAGTTATGTGACATATCCTAGGTTCAAAACGTTAAAATCTGAACCAAAAATTACATCTTGGATTCTAAAAAATATAGGTTTTTCTGAAAGGGAGAGAAAGAAAGTTCTAGAGAGGAATTATTCTATTCCCCTTTTTGTTTCTCCATCTGTAAATGGGTATGGGTAAAATAGTTAGAAGACTACATAAAAGTTATGACCATTTCCTCAAGCAAATCCAATTAGATTAAGTGGGGAAAAAACAAAATGAATAGAAAATTGGTAATAAGCTTGTTGTATTGCAAATCTTTCCTTGATCTAGTAGAATGCTTGGGGAATATATAGGAATCAAGTTCTCTGGATTTTTTATTTAATTCAGGGTAGATGAAAAACCTTTTGTTGCTGTTGCCTTTGTTGTTTTGACACTTCTGTGGGAAATGAACAAACAAACAAAAACCTTGAAAAACATGTTAGCAACCTTTCCTGCATTAGTACATAAGCCTCCAATAATGAAAATGACTGACACTTTCTGGATAATTGGTGATGTTTCTGAGCCTCATTCTCAGAATAGCAAAGAGAGATATGGAAGGCCTGGGACAAAGCTGTGATAATGGGCCAACAGTTTTTATTTCAATAAAAGTAGGTCTATGTTAGTGCCTATGAAAAAAAAATCATGTGTATCAAACCCCTAATTTCAGATATCATTGCTTTACATGAGGCCAAAGACAACATTTAAGCTTTTGAAAAGTTATTTGAGGGGTGCCTGGGTGGCTCAGTCAGTTAAGCGTCCAACTTTGGCTCAGGTCATGATCTCATGGTTGGTGGGTTTAAACCCGTGTCAGGCTGTGTGTGCTGACAGCTCAGAGCCTGGAGCCTGCTTGAGATTCTGTGTCTCCCTCTCCCTCTCTCCCTCTCTGTCCCTCCCCCACTCACACTCTGTCTCTCTCTTTACAAAATAAATATTAATGGGGGCACCTGGGTGGATCAGTTGGTTGGGTGTCCGACTTTAGCTCAGGTCATGATCTCACACTTCGTGGGTTCAAGCCCCATGTCGGGCTCTGTGCTGACAGCTCAGAGCCTGGATCCTGCTTCAGATTCTGTGTCTCCCTCTTTCTTTGCCCCTCCCCTGTTCATGCTCTGTCTTTCTCTCTCTCTCAAAATAAATAAACATTTAAAAAATTTTAAATAAATATTATTAAATTTTAAGTGATTTAACTTAAAATATACTGCACTTAATAAAACAAATGATCTTTGGGTATGGCAGAAATTGGAACAGTGATTCAAGAATGATTACAATTTGGGGAAAACTGACATAATTGATTGATTTAAGGACACACTAACCCCTGACTATTCTAAGGTGGTTATTGTTTGTTAACGAGGTGTCTAACAGGAAATTATCTTATGAGATTTACACATTTTGTAGCACGCAGGATAGAGTGCTTTACAAACCCCTGTGGTTAAGTGAAGGCCAAACTCTCTTAGCTTCTAATTAATTCTAATATCAAGATAGTGTACTATTTATTAAGAATCTAAGTACAGATTACATTTAATTTTATAGTATTTTTAAAGTTTACTTATTTTGAGAAAGAGAGCACAAGCAGGAGAGGGGCAGACAGAGAGGGAGGGAGAGAGAATCCCTCTCATGGTCCCACTGACAGTACTGAGTTGAATGTAGGACTTAAACTCGTGAACCATGAGATCATGACCTGAGCCAAAATCAAGAGTCGGACACTTAACTGACAGCCCCCCAGGCATCCCCCAACTCACATACTTTTTGAAGAACTGGACCTTTAGGTAAAGTAATTCTCTAGTCACCACTTGTTACTGCTTTCTAGCCTTACTTCAGTTTTCTTTCCATTTTTAAAACCAATGTTTGCTCTAGCTAACAGGACACTTGCAAATGTGGCTTCTTTCTAGAATGCTCACTTACTTCCAGACATACACAGACAAACACCACACACACACACACACACACACACACACACACACATCCCATCCAGTTACCTCGCACTGATGATCCTGATCTTAGCTCATGCCCCACCTCTTCAGCAACAAGGTCACATCCTTCTGTTATGTAATAGCAGTGCACCCTGTTCTCCTTTGTGGCACTTATCCTAGTTGGTGAGTATACACTTGACCCTTGAACAGTGTGGGGGTTAGGGGTGCAGGCACCCCACACAGTCAAAAATCCCCATATAACTTTTGACTCTCCAAAAACTTAACTACTAATAACCTATGGAAAGCCTTTTGGATAACATAAACAGTTAATTAGCACATAATTTGTATATGTATTATATACTGTATTCTTATAATGAAGTAAGCTAGAGAAAAAAATATTTAAAAAATAGTAAGAAAGAGAAAATACATTTACAGTTCTATGCTGCATTGAAAAAAAATCCACATATAAGCACACACATGTGGTTCAAAGCCATGTTGTTCAAGGATCAACTGTATCATTATTTCTATGAGTGTTTATTTATAATCTGTCAGTCTCACTAGAGTGCAAGCTCCAGAAGAAAAGAGATAGATGTATAGGCTTTACTCACCTGGTACAAAACAAGAGTTCAACAAGTATTTTTTGGCTCACTGAAAGACTGGTTGACCCCTAACAGTGAAAGTAGAATTTGCCAAAAATGGGGTTTACTTGGTTCATTAAAATAAAAAAGGGAAATGGGATTAATTGGAATGTGGACTAGGCAAGATGGAGAAAGTTGGGAGCAAGAACAGGATTTGTCAGTAAACTGTACTTAGTACGTTAGGCTAATGGCCCACCATATAAAAATGTACCCCCCTAATACGCCTGGGTGGCTCAATCAGTTGGGCATCCGACTTCAGCTCGGGTCATGATCTCACAGTTTGTGGGTTCGAACCCTGTGTCGGGCTCTGTGCTGACAGCTCAGGGCCTGGAGCCTGCTTCAGATTCTGTGTCTCCTTCTCTCTCTGCCCCTCCCCCACTTGTGCTCTGTCTCTCTCTGTCTCTCAAAAATAAATAAATGTAAAAAAAAAATTAAAAAGAAAAAAAATAAAAATGTACCCCCCTACCATCTAGAGCACATTTTGCCCAGGGGCAAATGATAGTGGTGCTGGAAAGAATTACTACTTCAAGCCAGAAGGATCTGAGTGTAAATTAGTAAAACTAGAATACCTTCAAGTTTATTGTTAGTGGGAGGTACCATTTCAGAAAATTAGAATGAGAGACTTTATCAGTGACCAGACCTTGGAGAGATGCTTCAGACATGTCCCTCCCTTTATGAAAGCGATAAACCACACCTCAGATCGAAGGATTGCACAATCTCCCTTTGTTTCCTGTTCCAATTTTGGAAAGAAGTAGCTTACTTGGAAGAAAGAGGAAGCAATGGGTTAAGGAGCTACTTTCCTGTCCTCTCCTGGCCCCCCTCCCCAGTCCATCGTTGTGTGCTTCCACCAGAACAAAGCGTGGGATCCACAGCTGTGGTCATGTTGTTTCACTGCCTAAAACTCTTCAGGACTCCTTTATACTCTGAGCATAATAAATAGCCTTAACAGGCCATCTGGTCCTTGTCTGTGCCTCCATCCTCAACTTTGTTCTTTATCCCTCACTTCATGTATTCTATAGGACACTCCTATGAACTGTGTTTCCAGAGCCGGTTCTTCTACCTGGAACACCCTCGCACAACCTTCCTACCTAGCTAAGTGTGTATGTGTACATATGTATACACACACATATACAAACATGTACATTATTTTCTAAACCATTGAAACATCTTGCCCCTTTGCTCATAACTACTTTAGGATGGACGTCCTAGGAACAAAAACATTTTCTTACATAACCACAATGTAATTATTATAATGGAGAATTTTGACATTATTGAAATATTATTAATCTTCAGTTCATTTTTAAATTTTATGCAATGTCCTATTATATGCCTTATACCTACTTTATCTCCCCCAATCCAGGATCCAATCCAAGATGGATCCATTTACTTGTCATATCTTTTTAGTCTCTTTTAATCATAAATATTTCCTCTGCCTTTCTTTGATCTTTGACACTTGAAAAACATAAGCTAGTTATTTTGTAAAATAATCCCCAGTTTGAAGTTTTTCAATATTTCCTTGTGATATCAGAAATGGTGCCATGTCCTTGGTACATCATATCAGGAGGCACAGAATGTCAAGTTATACCATATTGGTGATATTGCTTTGATCTCTGGGGTAAGGTGGTATCTACCATGTTACTTCACTGCAAAGTGATTTTTTTTTTTTTTTGGCCATTGTAATTAATGATTTGGGAGAAAGATACTTTGAAACTATGGAAACATTCAGTTCCTCATCAAACTTACGTCCACTAGTTTGGCGTCCATTTTGCGTGTGCTTTATTTTTAAGAAAACTTATTTTACAGTGTTAAGAAAAGTAAAGACAACTAAAATAAAATAAAGAATATGACACAATAAATGAACTTTTTAAACCACCCCACCAAAAATACCTGCATCTCCTGTATCAACCCAATCACCTTTTTTGAAGTTCTTATAACCTAAAATTGAGAGAAGTCTGTTATGTATGGCATTAGCCACTGCAAGATTTCTCATTTGCATTTTCAACTCTATTCATGAATTATCTTTTCATTTCCTTTTCTTTTACAATAATAAAAAAATCCATGAAAGGGACATTTTTTAAAATGAGAAAGAAGATATACAATATTATTTCTGGCTTACCATATGTCATAATATTGCTTTTGGTCACATAATAATGGGCATCAGTAATTGCATTTATTTTTTCATGCTTGCTACAAGGATTCACTTAAGACTCTGAAGAGCTCCTGTGGATTGAAAATCATTTGGATTGATTAAAGTCATGAGGAGAATTATGATAAGGGTCCGATCATATGGGCATCAGGAAAGTAAAATATTATCATTTAAACTAGAAATGGAACTTTTTCTCCTTTAAAGGATTACATTTTCAATGACAGGTGGAGTTTCTCATAGTAAGATTAATAATATCTGATGTTTACTCATCCATTTATTCAAAAGAAAATCATCCTGTGAGCCTAGTAGGTGAGAAGCACCATTATATACAACTTCTAACCTTTCAAAGTATGTCTCTATAATATTCTTCATGGTCTTTAAGTAAGAATGGCTAGAGGGAACCTTAAAGTTTTGCTTATAGGTTCCATTAAAAGAGCTCAGAAACAGGAATATCCTAAATAACACAGCATTCGTCCATCATCTAGGAGGATCATCTGAATAAGTGCTCAGTTTCAGAAACCACTAAATCGAGTGGAGAGGAAGGAAGGGGTTTCCCACCCGCACCCCCAATCAACACATTTAAAAGAAAAAAAAAACAAAACAGGTGGTGTTCATGGAACAACATTCTATACAGCCCAGTCACCTCAGGCCAAAGTTTTCTAGGAAAGAAACTATCTCCTTTGGACCACCTATTACTCTTCTATGAGGTTCTGATCACAAATGAGGTTCTTCAAAATATCAGTACCCAGTACCTGAAAATTTTATAGCTAGGGAACACCTTTCCCTTTAAGACATACTTTATATACTATCAATTTCATTCCTTACAAAAAGCTGGTGAAAAAGTAGAATAAGACTAGTTTTCCTCATATTACAGTGAGGAAACTGAAGACCGGGAAGGTAAACAGACAGTTCAGCATTAGGAACAAGCCACAGATAGCATTCTGACCTCTGGTGTCTTAGCCCACAGGACCATACTTTTCCTGATAGGCCCAACAAGGTCATCTGCACCCTCCCCCCAACCTTAAATGCTTTCATGGTACTTATCACGGTGTTAGTTGTATATTATTTATATATTTATATGATTATTTGCTTTACGTCTCTCACTCTTAAACATTTGGTTTGTAGGGATTGAACCTATTTTCCTCACATTGTATTCCATAATCTATCTTGGTTGGATGGGTGAACAAGTGAGTGAGCCAATGTACCATATATTTTCTTCTGACCATAACAACTTCATGTGTCTGTTTTAGACCATAGCTTGCTGCCAGAAATGGCACTCTCAGTGGACTCATCCTGGCACCGGTGGCAGTGGCGAGTCAGAGATGGCCTCCCCCAGTCGCCATCAGAAGCCACACCACTATTGTCTGAAGAGAAGAAGAGGCAAAGCTACAACCTGACACAACAATGGGTCGTCTTCCCCAACAACAGCACGTGCCACCGAGATTGGGCAGAGATCACCAGGAGATACTCCGGCAACAGAATCTGCACGACCAAATACACCTTTCTCACTTTCCTGCCTCAGAATCTCTTTGAGCAGTTTCATAGGTACACAACAACTTGGCCAAACGATACACGCTTTAACCAAGTATTTGCCAGTATTTCTGAAACAAAGATGCTGCCCTCTGGGTTACCTATCCTTTAATATCCAAATGCATGTACCTTAAAAAGACTTGTCATTCATTTGCTCATTCATTCATTCATTCATTCAATAAATATCAGATTCTACTGTGTTAGGCCATGTGTTCACTGCTGGAGATACATGAGGGGGAAAAGAGAGACATAGTCTTGACTATATTTTCTCATTAAAGAGGCAGACATTAAATTTAAGAATTATATAAACTGATGTCAAATTAGAATTTAAATAGATACTTCTAAAAAGAGGTATATGGTGATGTTAGAGTAAATAAGAGGGAGATATGGGCTAGTTAAGAAAGTCAGGAAAGACTTCCAGGAATAAGTGACAGTTGAAATAATCTGAAAGAAGAGAATACATTAACTTGGTAAAAACAGAGAGAAGTCAGGAAGAGAGCCAGGAGAATGTCCCTGCCAACAGACCTTCATGTGCAAAGTCACAGTGGCAAAAGGATGCTAGATGCACTTGGAAAAGTTAAAAATGTAAGCCATAATTTTGAGATGATACATGCAAGATCGTATTTTAATTATAAAGCAAAATATACACTTACATATCATCCTAAATTTTGTAATTATCATTACAAGTTGTCATTTATTGAGAAACTACTATGACTGAGAACCCTCTATTACATATGTAACAAATATAATCCTATGTAATATTTATAAGAGCCCTTTAAAGTACATAGTACCAGCCCCATTTTACACAAGTTGAAACAAGCTCCAGAAAGTCACACAACTAATAAAAAATTTGAGTTTGAATATAGCTGGATCTGGCTTCAGAGCCCTTACCATAATTCGAGGTCACCCTAAAAGAGAATGTCATTTTAGTTGATAAAGGCCAACAATAGGGAAGAAATAGTGTGGAAAGTATATTTCCTTCTCCATGGTTTTCACTCACACTTTTCTTGCCCCTTCCAGATGGGCTAATCTGTATTTCCTATTCCTGGTGATTCTCAACTGGATGCCCTCCATGGAAGTTTTCCACAGAGAAATCACCATGTTACCATTGGCTATTGTGCTGTTCCTCATCATGGTCAAGGATGGCATGGAAGACTTCAAGAGATATCGTCTTGATAGAAAGATCAACTGCTCCAACATCTGGATATATGAAAGGTAAAAGAAATCACCCTTCTCTTTTCTTGCTTCCAAATAGGTTATGAAAACTCATCAGCATTTTCAAAGGATTGGTCTCTCTTGTCACATTTTATTTTCTTAAATTCACTTAATTCAGTGATTCTCAACCAGAGCAATCTTTCTGAGGAGGAAACATTTGACACTTTCTGGAGACATTTTGGTTGCCATATTGAAGAGAATGCCAATGGCAGGTAGTGGATAAAAGCAGAAGGATGATGCTAAACATCTTACAATATACAGGACAGCCCCTCCACAACAAAGAATTATCATCCAGCCCAAAATATCACTAGTGCTGAGATTTAGAAACCTTAATTTAGCACATGTAAACACTCAAAATATTAAGCACAAAAATGTTATATTATTGAGAGTAAGGTTGAAATCTCAAGAATTGGTCTCTAGAATTGACTGGATCATCTCAAGAGACCAAATTTAAGAGCGACTCTTTGGAGAGTGACAGGCCACATCTCTCAAACAAGAAAACATATACCATTTTTAAAGCATCTGAGGCTCTTGGCTAAAAATTCTTGTTTTTAAAACTTAACCAGGTAGGTTTTATGACCAGAGTTGGCACACTTGTTCTCGGCTGCCTGGGTGGAAAAGGAAGATCCCTGTGGGTGACGTCTACATTCCAATAGGTGGAGTCCCAACAAGTAGAAGGAAGTGACCTGACAAGTGCACACCTGTTCTCTGCCAGCTTTTTCCTTGTCATTTCTCCCCCAGCATTTGTAAACCAGCCTTTTGTTTTTAATTTTCCTTTTGAAAGAAGAGACAGAAATTTCCAGCAAAGAACGCAAATAAAAGATATCAGGGACGTGACTCACTGGCAGCTGAACAATGGAACTGATTAAGGGAAAAAACTCTTTTACGGAGAACTCACATGCCATCCTATGAGAATTCAAGAAACAGGATTGAGCAGAGATGGGAAAGGAAGTCAAAAGAAGGCAGAAAAGGAAAGAAGACAAGAAACGCATAGTAATCTCCAATCTGCCCTTTGAAGTATGGTCCTACAAAGAGAATCCCAACAGGCATTATTGTGGGAATCAAATTAAGACCAGCAAGTACACCGTGTTGTCCTTCATACCCAAGAACATCTTTGAACAGCTACACCGGTTTGCCAATCTCTATTTTCTGGGCATTGTGGGTCTGAATTTTGTTCCTGTGGCCAATGCTTTCCAGCCTGAGGTAGGTGTGATACCAATCTGTATCATCCTGGCGGTCACTGCTATAAAGGATGCTTGGGAAGACCTCCGAAGATGCAAATCTGATAAAGTGATCAATAACCAAGAATGTCTCATCTATAGCAGGTAAAGCAAAACCCGTTGGGGAAGTCTTGTGAGCCCAGACGATCTTTCTGTGCCTGCTGCCACTGCTGCTACTTTTTATAGAGAGGATACTGTAGGGAGATAGCATCATTTTATCTCAGTGAAGGTGTTTAATTCTCCAATGTCAGAATTATTACCTAAAACCAAAAACCACATAGAAAAAAGGGTTGAGTCCACGTTTATTAAAATTAGGAGGTCTTTATTATTTGGTGTTTTCTTTGCTGTTTCAAATGTGTTTAGCATTTAAGAATTTTGCATAAATTCTCCTCCATTCCTAGTCCAGTGTATGAGCACACTGAAGCATATTTAGAGACCGTTGGTGGGAAGAGGCATCACTGTTTTTCAGGGGAGCAGTAGAGCATTGTATTAGATGAACTGGAGACACACTGCCTGGGTCGAATCATTCATTAACTACATGACTTTAGGCAGGTTACCCAACCTCTCTGAGCCTGGTTTTGTCATCTGTAAAATTGAAACCTCTCCTGGGGTGCTCGTGAGAATTGCATCCTTGGAAGGTGCTTAGCACTATGCCTGATATATAGTAAATGCTCAATGTGAAAGCTACAATTGCTCTATTTTTATAATGTAAAACTCACAGTAGCACCATCATCAAAGTTTTCTTTATAATTCCTCTCTGACGTCCCAACAAAAGCAAAAACTGCACACCACCCATCTTGCCACATTATTTAAAATTATTTTATACATGCTGTCACTTTACAAAGGTTCCATTGAGCATTTGGCAAAACAGGGTTGTTAGGGAAAGGATATGATCTTGGTCAGTCATATCTATATTCTTCTCCAGTGAAAGAGAAGAAGATAAGAGTTGTTATAGGTCTCAATTTTATGACTGCACATATAGCCAAGATAGAAGCAAGAGAGTCAAGTCTGGGCTAAGAGAGAGACTTCCATGACTGAGTGCTTTGTGGGCTAGCCTTTGATGAATGAGTCACTAGCAGGTGAGGGCTTGACTTCTTGGCAGATAAGGAAAATGTCCATCTCTCTCTCGACGAGCACCATTCCTGTCTGACTTTTTCCCTCTGACTTTATCAGCCCTAATTGGCAGAAATTCTCCAGTCGCTCTGGTCCCTCTTAAGATGAAAGGGGCTGGCTTCAGGGTGTGCACTGTAGCCATTTAGGGGCTTCTTTCTAAAGAGGGGTTCTCTTCCCCAGGGGAATGGCAGGTAACCGACTTGTAGCTGACTGATGAGAGGATTTAATGGGAGACTATCGAATGCAAGGGACTCATTTGTCTTCAGGGCACCTCTACGAAAATCTCCATGTCTCCCCTCAGCATCAGATGCACTTCTGGCTTCTTTGCTGGCAGGGCCACAACTGCACGTCTAAAAATTTAATCTGAAGTGTGTGTGTGTTTTCTAATTGTCTCGAATGTTGTTAGCACACTGAACATCTAGAGAAGGAAAATAATTGGCAGGCTGCCTTTTTTCAAAGAGACTGTCACCAACCCACACCTTCACTTTTTTTTGCTACCTTTCTTTTTCCTTAGTTTTTTTTTTTTTTTTTTTTCTCAGAGAAGATACAAAGTGGTGAGCCAGGAAGCTGATTCCTTAGGGAAGAATGAGTGTGGACCTCAATTAGCCTGATCCTATTCTCCCTGCTCTGCCAGAAATCCTCTGCCCTAAGCCTCCTAGAATCACAGGCCTGTTCTTGGGGATAATCTCAGTGTTTATCAGACCCTAGACTGACCTGTGCTGAGAACCGGTTTGATGTATGCCAGGCTGTTGTTCTGTTCTCAAAATAGCTTCCAGGAAACAGTGAAAAACCAAGGTGGCAGCAATCCTAGCAAAAAGAAGCCTTAGTTCATAGGTTCACTGGCAGGGAGGGACATAAGAGGTTTTATAATAGCAATATTTCCTGAAATGTATTCAGTGGAATAATAATGACTAAGAGGTGGTCTCCGAAAAAAAGACACTCATGATCAAAAAATTATACATTAGCCCTCCTAACCCATGTTCCATGGGGGAACTAAGATACGCAGTAAAGATATGTGTCCATCCTTAACTCAGTGTTGTTCCAAACTTACTAAACCTTGGAAATTTGGGGAATTTTACTTTCTTCAGTATAGTAAAATAACTGACTAGAGGGTCAGGCAGGTAATTGAATAAAATAAACTAAATACAAAGAGGGGAGCAATGTTGTCTGTGTGCTGATAAATGGGGACTGATACTCAGCATCAGTGTTAGATTAAGACAGGGAACGGTAGGCATTGTAGCAAATAAGGGGACCCAGGCCCTCACATCAGAAGGCAGAGCTGGCCACCATGTGCAAATATAGACCTAGTGTTGCCAGATTGTCTGAATTTTGTTAAAGGAGCTAGAGGTTCATGTTTTTATTTGAAATAACCTGGCATTTAAGTGAAATAACCTAATATAATTTTTTCAATTATTTCACACCTATTTTGTTTGACCTAAAGTTCTTATTTTTCCTGTGAGCCCCAAATTTGCAGACTTTGCTTTATAATCGAGTCCTAGGAATCTGGATCTCTGCAAAAGAATGATTAGATTCTTCTTTTGAGATTCATCTTCAGCGAGGGAACCACTTAACCTCTTAGGGCAGAGATGGGGTATGACTTTGAAGTAAGAATGCAGGCCTCATACTCAGGAAGCCTAAACTTTAAGCCCAGACCTGTGACTGACTACTAACAACAGCTTAGAAAGTCATTTAAATCCTGGATCTCAGTTTCCACTTCCTAAAAAAATTTGTTTAATGTTTATTTATTTTTGAGAAAGACAGAGTGCAAACAGGGGAGAGGCAGAGAGACACACAGAATCCAAAGCAGGCTCCAGGCTCTGGGCTGTCAGCACAGAGCCTGACGTGGGGCTCAAACTCATGGACTGCAAGATCATGACGTGAGCCAAAGTCAGGCACTTAACCAAGTGAGCCACCCAGTTGCCCCTCTCAGTTTCCACTTAGTAAAACCTGGGAGTCAGATTAGATCTTGTCCTGTGAAATATGCTAGAAAGAACAGAATCCACAACCAAATAAATTTGGGAAATAGGACATACTTGATCCTACCAGGAACCTCCGTAAGTAGCCTATCCAATTTTGTGTAACTCAGTTGTGTCCTCTGAAATACTCTCTGTTGTAAGCAGCAGAAACCTCAACTCAAATTTAAACAACAAAGGGACTTGTTGGTTTTTAAGTCACTACAAATATTCTGAGATGGGCAAGTGATCAGGCATGAATCTGCATTCTAGATCTCGCACTTGGCTGTCCATTTCATTCAGTCCTCTCTGCATCATTTTTACCCTCAGGCATACTTTCCTCATGGCAGTGAGATGGCTGCAACAGCTCCAGCCTTCACGTCTGTATGTGGTAACTCACAAAGGGAGAAAGAAAGGCACTTGTGGGATCATTCTTAGAAGGTCAAGGAAGCTTACTTTCCAGATCCTCCTCACACCTCAGTGACCCCAGTGACTCACATGTCCATCCCTGAACCACTCCTATGAGTAGGGATTATGCTTATTGAATTTTACCTGAACCACAGAGTTCATCACAAAGTCAGCTTCCCTGAAAGCATATGTGCCACCCAGAGAAGATGTAAAACCCAAATGGAAAAAAATAAGATAGTTTCTAAGTGAAAGGGGAATAGATATTGGAGATGCCACCTTTATGTACTCATCTTAAAATATTTTTGAGCCTAGACTCTTTGTAAATTGCTTTCCACGTATTAGGAACATACACACTTGGCATCATTCTGTACTATAGATCAGTGAAGCTCTTCCAACTCTGAAGTGGATTGATTCTATAAAATATTCCAGAGTAGGAAGCAAGGAAATGCTAGATAAGTGTTAGTTATTATCTTAACTGATGGATGCTGAAGGACATTTTCTTTTGCCAAATATCGATGACACATGATAGGATGTTAGGCAAAGGATACAAGATCCGAAAGGACAATTCGTTTGTTCAGGACAAGATAAAAGCTTCTCCCTCAAGCACTAGCTGTATCCATTTTGTCTCGGAATCATACATTTGAGAAATGATATCTTTGTAGCGGGTGGGGGTGGGGGGAAGGGGGGAGGTAGGGGGGAGGATTTGCATACACTTGTATGTAATTGAATACTAGGGCCCTTAGAATGTTGCTTAACCCAGTCCCATGCATCATACAGTCCAGACTTGTTTATACTGTGAAAGAGTCCTTTTGCAAACAGCAGAAGCCTTGTTAACAGAATTACAATCCTTTTAGAGCATTTTCTTTTAATATAGCAACTGTGCTTGTGGTCTAAAGGTGACCCATTAATCAGATTTATGGAATGACTTTAAGAAGAGATTAGCTTCAGAATTGTATTAGCTTAGTTTCTCCCAGGGCTCAGTTTAATAAATCTGGGAACCATACCCAGCAAGAGATTTCTATCCTTCCATTCAGCTTAGTAAATTTTTATTTCTATTCAGAAAACATGTGGTAAGGAAGCAGGGGTGTGAACAGAGGAGATCCATGATGGGCTTTGTCTCCATACTGCAATGAAACAAAAGCCCTCCAGTGTCTCAGCAGCTAAGCAGTCATTTGGTCCCAAATATTCACCTGGATCTGGTGTGTGTGCGCCACATGGTAGGCCCTGAGGGCCCTCCAGGGGCTCTCAGTCCAGTGATCACAAGGAACTTGTAAACAGCCACGGTGTCCCATGCCTCTGTACAAAGGGCGATAGTCATTAAGGGGATGAGGTGACTCATCTAACTGCAGAAAATATCAAGGCCAAGGGAAACCTTCCCCAAAGAGGTGACATTTCCAGAGGCATCAAAAGATGAGTAGCATTAAACAGGCAGAGGAAACACAATTTTAGCTCACAGCCTCTTCATGTGTCAGCTAAAGGTTGTATGTGTGGCTTATGCTGGTATCAAAAAGACTAGAATCAAGAAATGTCAGAAACTTAGAAGAATGACTCCGATTAGAAAGTTTAAAAGTCTGGCTCTTTGATTAATACTTGGAGATTCTCTTTTCTGGAAGCCAGGTGGCTTCTATAACAGAAAAATAATTCCAGATGATACGGGAGAGTGGCCAGTCTTCAGACAGCCTAGCACTGAGGGTCTGATTTCCCAGTAGTAGCCAGCGCTGGTGGGAAGAAAGAAGCCTGGCCTGTAGCCTGTTTTTATTTGTATGTCAGTTGCCTTTCATGACAGAGCCCACATTATTGGAAAGCTGAGAATGAGGAAACCAGAAGTCTTGGTCCTGGGTCTGCCACAATTAACCGTATGATGTCAGTGAAGTCA
This sequence comes from Leopardus geoffroyi, assembly GCF_018350155.1. Taxonomy (NCBI): domain Eukaryota; kingdom Metazoa; phylum Chordata; class Mammalia; order Carnivora; family Felidae; genus Leopardus; species Leopardus geoffroyi. The sequence goes on from NC_059326.1 coordinate 187,469,582, forward strand.
CTTAAGTGGTTGGGGCCCCATTTGTCTCATCTTTAAATAGTGATCATAATCTCTCTGGTATATTTTGCAAAAAGACGTGCAGTTGATGAGCAAGAGTGCTTGAAAATAACAGAGCTATAGAAATAAACAATACAATGCAGTACCAAAGGAGGGTGAAAAATGAGTCTCAACAATGGTGTTTAAAATGTGACATCTTACTAGGTGCTTAGCTTCAAGGACTTTGGCATCAGACTTAGGATTGTCCCAGAACTGCCACTTACTAAAGCTGTGAATAGTGGGAACAACACTAGCACCTATTTCCTGGAGTCCTGTGGATTGAATGAGATCATCTTTATAAACCCGTTTAAGTCTGCCTCTGTACCATAAGTAGCACTAAGCAATCTTTTTTTAATCTCCAGTGACTTCAACTCTAATTTTTTCAGTGCCAGGCCCAGCCTCAGTTTTGAACTTTCATACCATACTCCCCACACATACAAGGGAGGAATCACTTATATTATTAGTAAAAATCAAGGATTCTTTGAGCTGCATTTATCAGTGGGCAGAGTTACAATGTTTTCAAAGCAAAAACCTATGCTGTACTCCCTCATAAAATTCTGTGTGGCAGAATTTTAAACCTGAAATCAAGAAACCCCTCTGGAGCCTGGCCATCTTTCCCCCTCCTCCTGTTCTACAGCACACCTGAGCACACCTATACCAACATTTACACTCAGGCAAGGGATCTAGATGGCCCCAACCAGCCCAGAGCCTAGGGCACTTTGGCCAATGCAACTTCTAACACAGAGTGTGCTTGAGAATATCACACTTGTGTGGATATTAATAAAGCAGGTATTTGGGCCCAATTTCACTATTATTTCCTCTGGGTAACAGCTCTTTGGGAAACCCAAAGGAGATGAGATGATTGGTAAGACAGAATTCAGGCTTTGCCAGGGTTATTCTAACATCAAGACATATAAACACACTTTCATCCTAAAACTACCTTCCGGGGTTGTTGTGGGTACTAAATGAGAGAATGCATGTAAAATGCTTAGCATAGTGCCTGGCATTCAGAAAATGTTAGCTAAAATATTGCTAAAGAGAGTTCTATAACCTTGCTACCCAGGAGTTGCCATGAACTTGACCCAAGAGGATTAAGGAAGAAATGCCATTGGCTAGCATTTGAAACTACATGAGAGAAGACAAACTCTTTAGCTAAAGAACTTGAATTCCAGGCTCTTAATAACATAGCGAAATGGGCCTGAGGGAAGAATCTGAAAAACGCAGACAACAGAGAAACATCTAGTGTCATATGAAGCATGACCATGAAAAGCACCACTGGCTGGAGTTTACAGACCAGCAGACCATTTCTTTCATCGCACACATCTTTGCTTCACATGTGGCATCAGCAAATGAGGTTCTGCTCTGAAGCATCAATTTTACAAGTGCCCACCCTATCCCCACTGCCTGTCCTGTGCTCACAGAAGGCCATAAACTATTTGGGCCAATTCATTTGTCATTTCAGTATAGAATGCATTAGGTCTTCTCCAAAACTCAATGGATGGAAAAGTCATAAAACAAGAATTCAGGTGTCCCTGAAGCTCTGCCCTCATGTCAACAGGCATGATTTATATTTATATTTTGGCAGGTGAGGATTTAAAGCTTCTGTTAAGGAGCTCACAATTCCAAAAGGTAAGGCTCCAATTTTCAACCCAGCTTCACTTGTTTATGTCACTAGCTTCTGAGGCTTCATCTGCCTTGTACCTCACTCCCATACAAAACCAAGGGTCCACAGTAAGCCATGAAGCTCCTATGGCTGTCACTTGTATGTCCTTGTAGACATACCTATGTGATCTCACCCAAGTTAGGTAACCTTTCTGGGCCTGCTTTCTCATCTATGAAATGGAGATAATGATAACAAAATTGTCTCATTATTAGGCAGCTAAATAAGTAATGTAGGTTAAGTGCTGGGCCCAAGACAGATAAGCGTATTGTATTGTATTGTATTGTATTGTATTGTATTGTATTGTATTGTATTGTATATTATCAGAAGTCTCCCTGCTGAGTCCATAACAAAAACAAATTGGATGTTAAAATGGCTAAAGGTTAGGAAAAGCTTCCCTTCTACTGCTTCATGTTCAAGACAGATCTACACAGAATCAGTTACTGAATATTTACTGAACACTTCCCCATATGCTAGACACTCCACCAGACCCTATGAAGGAACAGAAATATAAGGCCCAGGGTCATCCTAGCTCTCCACAAGCTTATTAGATTGTTGAAAATAAGAGATACATGAAACAGCAAATAGGGCCATAATGTGTCAGGAAATGGGACAAAGAAAAGTGCACCATTGACACTGCCCAGAAGTGAAAGTGAAAGGTAGTGTTTGGATCTGCAGAGGCTCAAGGTAACATTTGGGGTAACATCTCATGCCTTTGATGCCCCCAGGCTGTTTCCCCATAATCTGTGAATGTGATCTTGATGGAGTGCACCTGTGAATCTCCTGTCCCCTAAGCAGGGTGTTTCCATGGCCATCACTGTTTGTGCCATTCTGTGCTCATTTCTGCTTTCTGCATGTGACAAAGTGCACAAAGAGGTTAGAGAGTAGGCTGCTCCTTGGAACTTCAATAAAGATGAGGCTCTTGGAGTCCCTGGGTGACTCAGTTGGTTAAGCGGCCAACTTCAGCTAAGGTCATGATCTCGCAGAGTTCTAGCCCCGTGTTGGGCTCTGTGCAGACAGCTCAGAGCCTGGAGCCTACTTCGGATTCTGTGTCTCCCTCTCTCTCTACCCTTCCCCTGCTCATGTTCTGTCTTTCTGTCTCTCAAAAGTAAATAAACATTTTTTAAAAACTTAAAGCTGGGGCTCTCGGTATAAAGAAGGACTTTAACAGCAGATGTGACCTGTTGTGTGAGGCCTCATTGGCCTCTAGGTGAGGTCATATTAATACAAATACTCCAGTGACAGTTAGACCCAAATTGTTGATTTGAGATGTGTCCTCCCACCCTAATTTCAAGCATCCCCAGATATGCCTAGGCATACTTACATATGGCGAATGTCACTGTGTCCACCAATATTTCCAGCCAAGCCAGAAATCAAGGTATCCTACCACTCCTCTGGCCTCCATTGTCTCCTTCCGGTACTTTCCTCAATCTTGTGAGCCTGAAGGCCACTCACTGTGGTCTGTAGCTGACAGTTAGATACAGAGGACAAGGAATAGCCAGGCAGGGGGCACTCACTGCCCAGGTTCAGACTGTCTCTAACATAACTGCTTTAGCTTCTGTTCCACTTCCTGGGGCCAGGTCAAGGACAAAGGCCACACAACCTGTTGTCCCTTTTCTTTTCTTTTTTTTTTTTGTTTAATTTTTTTAATGTTTATTTTTGAGGGGTGGGGCAGGGACAGAAGGAGAGGGAGACACAAAATCTGAAGCAGGCTTCAGGCTGTGAGCTGTCAGTACAGAGTCCAATACGGGGCTTTAACCCATAAGGTATGAGATCATGACCTGAGCTGAAGTTGGATGCTTAACTGACTGAGCCACCCAGGCACCCCTTTGTTGTCCCTTTTCAAGTCTTCTACACCCTCTTGCCAGATTCCTCCTCCAGCAAAACTAAAAGCAAAATCCACAAAAAAACAAGCAAAAAAACCCCTTATGCATATGATATCATAAAAATAGACAATTAACACTGTCTCCATAGCAGTGACCCTGTTTGCTCCAACCTAATAATAACTATAATGATAATAATAGCAGCAGTAAAGGCCATTTGCTGTGTGGTCATTAGATACTTCTCACATATTATTTTAGTTAGCTCTCACTATAACCTATAGAATATATTTTAGTTGTCCCATTTGATAGATGAATAAATTGAGTGTCAGATAGTTAAGCAGTGGGTTCAAGGCATCACCACATATAGGAGATAGTTCCAGGTTTCAAATCAGGTTCAACTGACTCCAAAGTTTTTAACCACTCTGTGGGACTGCCTCTACCTCAACATACCACTGGCAAAACAATTGGGTAGTACAAGTATTCCTGAGCCAGCCACAAGGCCCTTGGTTCTCTTTCTTGGCACTGTAGAAAGAGTAGAGATTCCAATGCAAGTTTCATGACTGTGTATGTTGGCCAGGTCACTCAGCCTCCATTTCCCCAGCTGAGAATTAGAAATCCCTTCAGCTCTGATTTGTTTTGTTTTGTTTATTAAGACTTTATTTTTTTAGAGTAGTCTACTGTTGGTTCACAGCAAAATTAGGGGAAAGGTACAGAGATTTCCCATTTACCCCTAGCCCCACTCATACATAGCCTTCCTCATTATCAACATCCCCCACCAGAGTGTACATTTGTCACAACACATCATAATCACCCAAAATCTATAGTTTATGGCTCACTCTTGGTATTATATATTCTGTGCATTTGGACAAATGTATAGTAACATGTATCCATCATTATAGTATCACACAGAATAGTTTTAATGTCTTAAAAATCCTCTGTGTTATGCCTTTACACCTTCTCTGCCTCACCCCCACAACCCCTGGTGACCCCAAATTTTTTTATGCCTCCATAGTTTTGCCTTTTCCAGAATGTCCTATAGTTAGAATCAAGCAGTATGTAGCCTTTTCTGATTGGCTTCTTTCACTTACTAACATGCATTTAAATTTCCTCCCTGTCTTTTTGTGGCTTGATATCTCACTTCTTTTTAGCATTGATTAATATTTCATTGTTTGGATATACCAGTTTGTCCATTCACCTACTTAAGGTCATCTTTCTTGCTTCCAAATTTTGGCAATGGTGAATAAAGCTGCTATAAATATCCATGTGAAGGTTTCTGTGTGGACATAAGTTTTTTAACTCCTTTGGGTAAATATCAAGGAGCATGATTGCTGGACCATGTGGTCAAAGTATATTTAGTTTTGTAAGAAACTGTTGAACTTTCTTCCAAAGTAGCTATCCCATCTTTCATTCCCACCAGCAATGAATAAGGGTCCTTCTTGCTCCACATCCTTGCCAGAATTCAATGTTGTCAATGTTCTGGATTTGGGCTGTTCTAATAAGAGTACGGTGATATCTCATTTTAATGTGCATTTCTCTAATGGCATATGGATCTTTTCATATGTTTATTTGCCATCTGTATGTATATATTTGGTTAGGTGTCTGTTCAGCTCTTTTGCTCATTCTTCAGTTGAGCTGTTTGTTTTCTTATTGTTGAGTTTTAAGTTATTTGTATATTTTGAATTGCAGTCCCTTATCAGATGCGTCTTCTGTAAAATACGTATTTTCTCCCAGTCTGTGGTTGTGTTCTCATTCTTTTTACCATGTCTTTTGCAGAGCAGAATTTTTTAATTTTAATGAAGTCCAGTCTATCAATCATTTCTGTCATGGATAGCACCTTTGGTGTTGTATCTAAAAAGTCATCATGGGGCGCCTGGGTGGCGCAGTCGGTTAAGCGTCCGACTTCAGCCAGGTCACGATTTCACGGTCCGTGAGTTCGAGCCCCGCATCAGGCTCTGGGCTGATGGCTCAGAGCCTGGAGCCTGTTTCCGATTCTGTGTCTCCCTCTCTCTCTGCCCCTCCCCCGTTCATGCTCTGTCTCTCTCTGTCCCAAAAAAAATAAATAAACGTTGAAAAAAAAAAAAAATATTTAAAAAGTCATCACCATAGACAAGGTCATCTGGATTTTCTCTTCTGTTAACTTTTAAAACTCTTATAGTTTTTAATTTTTCAATTAGGTCTATGATTCATTTTGGGTTAATTTGGAAGATGGGTGTAAGTTCTGTGTCTAAATTTCTTTGTGGACATCCAGTTCTAGAACCATTTGTTGAAAAACTATCTTTTCTCTACTATATTGCCTTTGGTCCTTTGTCAGAGATTAGTTGAATTTCTGTTATAAATAGATGAATAAATTGAGGGTCAATTTATAAATAGATGAATAAATTGAGGGTCATATATATATATGTGTGTGTGTATGTGTGTATATATATATACATATATATATGTGTGTATGTGTATATATATGTGTATATATGTATAGAACTCAGAGAGTTCTCAAATATATATATATGTATATATATACACATATATATATTTCTGAGTTCTCTCTTTTGGCCATTGATCTGTTTATCTGTTCTTTCACCAGTACCAGACTGTCTTGATTACTGTAGCTTGAAGTCTTGAAATGAGGTAGTAATCGTCCTCCAGTTTTGTTCTTCTCCTTCAATATTTTATCGGCTGTTCTGGGTCTTTTGTCTCTTTTATATAAACCTTAGAATCCAGTTGTCAACATCTGCAAATTAACTTGGTGGGCAGCACTGATTTTAAGGATACACTTTTCTGGGAGTTTGTGCCAGTAGCCAGATACCTAAGTCTTCAATTGGCTGGATTTGAATCCCTCTTTTCTGAGCTTGAGGGAACGGATTCAATTTTTAGAGTTTCTTGTGTTTGTGTGTTGTATAACTGGGCTCAAGCCACAAAATGCAATCATGGGCATAAAATGGGTGTCCCAATAGCATGAAGGAGAGAGTGCTGGGGCTGGCAGAGTGGGGGGTTAGCACGCACCATGATATTAACAATCATTGTCATCATTATCATTGTGGTCATAGTCATCATCATCATCATCATAAAAGAAGCTTGTATTTATTGAGTACTTACTAAATGCAAAGCCTTAGCTCAGTCCCCTACATGGGTCATGTCACCAATCCTTTCAACAACCCTCTGAGGCAAGTGCACATATTACCTTCAACTAAAGAAACAAAGGCTCCTAGAAGTTATATAACTTGCCCAACATCACATGAGTAATAAACTGTGAAGCTGGAGTTCAAATCTACTCTTTATCCCTCTACTGCACTCATTGTCCCTGTTATTCCCCTTTCATTATGGGGTAGTGATGCTGACTGTTCTGCCTCTGGCATTCAAGCTTCCAGAAAGACAGCTGAGGTCAGTTCCTAACCCTGTTTTGAATAGGAAGTCCCACAGATACCTAAACCTCCTGATAAGTCCTCTTTACTCTAGTTCCTTCAAGCCTTTTCATAAAACCCACACACTTGAGAAATGGAGCCTTAAGCATCCTCTCCTCCCCTATTTCTCTCCTTTCACCTACTCCCCCATGGACTCCAGTTGGTTAGAAACCTCTCTTGCTGTTTATTTCCCTCTTAATAAGCCCCATCTCCTCTCAGAAAGCCATTTAGCACGGCACCACTTAATTTCTCCTCGAAGCAGAATCTGCCAGATGGAGTCTTCATCCCAAGCCATGTTGATTTGTCTTATTTTTAAACAGCAGTGAACATCCCATGAAACTAAAATAGCAGTCAGTTCCCAGGTGTGACTCACTGAGCATGGAGGTGATCAAGAGCGTATGGACACATCCACCTGAGGCAGCTGTTCCAAATGACTTCCTCAGGTGGCACCCAGTCAGCTGCTGGCCACATCTGGATGTCACTCAATGCAGGGACATGCTGATTTTCTGCATCAACTGGGTTCAGCCACTCATTACCTCCTCTGGCTGGACCCCTTGGGCTGTGCATCCTTGCCTTTTCCACAGACATACTCATATTCCTGATTATTGGGGAGACAAAGTGGACTCCAGAGGACCAAGAGACTAGCACAAAGTAGCCAAGTGAAAGAAGGTCTCATTTTTTACCCCATGCCTCATTGTTTTCCAAAAAAATTCCTTTAAAATCTGACTCTGATTTTATAACCTAACTATGCTAGGGTTAATATAAACATAATTCTTCAAATTATGTACCAGCTAAATTACTAAACTGTATCCTCTCACCCAGCCCCCCAAAAAAACATGTTTTTTAAAACTAACATCCCAAAATCATGTTGATTCTGTAGCCTCTGTATTCCCAGACACACATAATGGGATGTGTGCCTAAAGCATGCATGTCTCTGTTTGAGAAGCACTCATTCTGTTCACAGAGATGTGCATTCTCTTTCTTGGGGATGGTAAGCCTACAACAGGGACTAATAATGTTTCTTTACCACCACATATCATCCTAAGGAAAAGAGGATTAATATAAAGGAAAGACAGAGGTGATTGTTACTAGTAAGGCAGTGACTTCCCTGAGATCCAAGAAATAATAGAAGTCAGAGACTGGTCTGACTTACAGCATCTTGGGCGGCTCCACTTACCACATAACACCTATCATCATGATGGGAATTGACAAGACAACATGCCAGCCCAGCTCACAAAAGTGACCACTTATAAATATGTATATACCATAAGCTCATCTCCATAACCCTCCATCTTCCATCACCCTTATAGCCCAGATCCCATAAGAAGCAGTGGTGTCCTTTATTAGAAGGGGGAAGAATGAAATTCACTATTCATGGATGGAGGTATGTTGGCCTTGCCTCCAATATGTCTATATATACACCAATCCCAACTAGCATTTGACAATCTTCTGAACCAGTGCGCTCTGGAATAGTTGACAATCAGGATATTCCTCAGAGTCAAAGCCATTCTCACTAAACCCAATCTCAAATACCAGTCAGAATGCTGAGATTATAGCAATCAGCTGATACCCACCATCCCCAAAGGCATTATCTTATAGGACACATAACTCAAAGAGGGGAGGTGGGGAAGAATGTGGACAAGTTCAGTGATAATCCTTTATCACTTGGAACAATTTTGCTACAATATTTAGGAATTTTTTGTTTTGTTTTAAGCACCCCCTCAAAAAGAACAATAACAACAAAAAAGCAAGAGAGAAATCCAATCTTTCTTTGGCCCTGTGAGATTCCTTTTCCCATGGAGAGTACAGTCCATTCCAGTTTCTTTAAGTAGTCTTATAATTGAACATTTAACAGGTGTTCTCAGGGCTACTCTGAAGAAAAAAAAACAAATCTTTCCCTGAATCAGCAGAGAAACCATGAATTATTTTACAGTAATGTTCACCTTTCTGATGGAGGGGTATCCACCCTAAATATATCCATAAACAGATAAATATATTTCTGAAGTGCCACTGAGAAATAAATATGGGGGGTGGGGACTGACTGTCCTTGTTCTTCACAGGGGAAAAAAAGGTGATAAAATAAGCTGCTGGAATCAAAAAGTGTTTAGAAACCTGTTAAATGTCTTTCCATGGAAAGAAGAAATATTACTAAGATGCTACAGATGCATTGCCTCCCAAATCCTCTAGGTGATTTCAATAGACATTTGGGTGATATTGCCCATCAACTGATTTTGCCAGTAGCTGCTGTGCTGTGCTTTCTGAAGCCACGGGAACTTCCAAAGAATTCTATGGGTCTTTAGCATGGCAGGGTTTTCCCCAATACTAATGTCCCTGATTATTTTGTAGACTCCGATCAGACCTTCCCTTGGTTGGCCTTCCAGATAGAAGCACACTCATTTCAGGGGACTAGGGGAGTCATCTTCATAGATCTTTTATGACAAGGACAATGGGGTCTTAGGAGGGCTTGTTCAGGGTTCTCCAGGGGGCACCAAAGAGGAAGCAAGACCTCAAGCCCTTATCCTTCTTAGGGACTTTTATGAAGTCAAAAGAGAAAAGTGAAATTCCAGTCACATCTCTTTCTCTGTGGAAGAGTAGTCTTGCCATGAGTGGGCACCCAGATTCTAACAGAAATTGAAGCAATAACATGCCCAGAGGGGTTCAGCATCCGTAGAGAAAAACAGCAAAGGAGAGCTTACCTCCTTAGGCCTGGCTGGTCTGAGAGGCATCCAGCTGCAAGCCAGCTGGGCTCAGTTGAAAAGACCACATGTAGAATATTGGTTTGGTTCCACATCCCATATTTAAAGAGAAACATTTCCAAATGCAGCCTTAGACGAAACAGCTCACACCTCCAGGACAGCTCTTGAAACTATCATTCATACAAGAATAACAGAGGACACTTGGAAAATTAAATTTCACTTGGGAAGCCCAAAAGATTTCAGGGGACACCTGATGAATGCCTTAAAATATTTACAAAATGGTAGAAGATGGAATACATCAGGCTCTCCAGGAGAGCAGATCTAGCTCAATATTTGGCTATGTAGTTGGAAGACTTTCTAAGATGAGAGCTCCTTGAAATAGAATGTCTTGCCTTGGGTAGTAGGGAGTCCTTTTGCTGTTGGTGCAAAAGCTGAGGCTGCATAACCCCCTGAGACCCGAGGAGGGAGGGGGATACTTTTGAGGCAGTAGGATCTCCAAGCATTGAAAACTGTAGGGATGTGTGTCAAGCTGGACCTGGTCTCAGGTTTCAGCTCTATTTTTGTAAGACCCTGGAAACTTTTCTTGGACCCTCAATTTCCTCATTTGTGAACTGGGTCTAACAATATCTATTCTAGTGGGTTATTATCCAAGTAAATAAAGTATTAACAAACATTAATGCTTGGCACAGTAGAAATCCTACATTTGTGATTATTGCTGCCACTGTTATATCTGAGCTTGATACATTGAATAGAAAGAGACAGTTCATAATTTCCTCAGATTTCTTTAGCCCTCTGATTCTATGATCACCATGGGTTCCATCTTGTCAACCTTACTGTTGCTGTCTTCCTAATTCCCTGACTGCCCAGAGTTTTCTGTTTCAGCACAGCCCCAGATCTTCCTCCACAATGGTCTATATCCTCACTTTCCTACTGCCACTTTCCTCTCATAATTAGAAATAATCTTTCCTTGCAACCTGCTTTCTACAGGTTAGCTAGCTATTCTAGAAAATTATGTATATTAAGAGTACTATAATAATAATATAATAATATGACTATGTAGTCACCTTCTCCCTCTTCCTTCTTCGGCTAAGAAGCAAGGCTAAGCACAGTCAACAGCCAGCAGTCAATCAAAACTCTAAATGATCATGAGAACAGATCTTCTACTAGTGGTATTCTATAGGTCATGCTTAGCTTTTCTAGAGAGATTATGATGGTGGTCATTTGGAGGTAAAATACTAAACAGTCTTGCGACAGGCTTCCTGGGGGACATTTAGGCACAGGTGGGACCTTCTTCTGTTCACTCATTTAATTTTCTAGAGAACCTTAAAACTCACTCTGACCCCTGTTGTTCTCCCACCCAAGAAAACAGCGGAGCTACGTGAAGAAGTGCTGGAAGGATGTGCGTGTGGGCGACTTCATCCAAATGCAATGCAATGAGATCATCCCAGCAGACATACTCCTGCTCTTCTCTTCAGACCCGAATGGGATCTGCCACCTGGAAACTGCCAACCTGGATGGAGAGACAAACCTCAAACAAAGGCGTGTTGTGAAGGGCTTCTCACAGCAGGTAAGGATCTTTCCAAGATTTCCAAAGGTGAGGTCAAAGGGAAGAAGCAAGCCAACTCTACTGGAAAACTGAACTCAATCTGGTGCCAGAGGGAAAGTAGGAGATGCCTCCTTTTCCCAAGCACTTAGGTACACTTAATCTTCCCAGCAAGCCTCTTAATGGGTATTATCCCTATACCACTGATGGGGAAACTGAGGCTTAAGAAAGGTAAATAACTTGCTAAAAGTCTCAGAATTCCTAAATGGGGGCCCACTATGTTTAAGGAAACAGTGGTCTCTGTTCTAAACCAAGGAGTCTAATATCTATTTGGTTACCCTTGGAACCAACCTGCTTTCCATGTTTATGCAGCCCTGCCCATCCTGCCCAGCTCTGCTCCCTCAACCTCTCCCTCCCTGAATCTTCTCTAGTACTACTTTGACCCCAGCATAAGCTTATAGGAAGGTATTGTTAACTATTTTTTCACTTGTGTACATCTTACCTTCCCTCATAGACAAACAGGGAACAATTGTCAACATCTTTATTTAACCCCCACACTTACACATATGGTACCTTGAACATCATGGGGAAGTCATTATTGTCTGGAGGTTTATGAGCCCAGGCTCTGGAGGTTGACAGAGCTACACTACCATTTATTAGCATTGTCACCTCAGGAAAGTTACTCCTCTCTCACTTCTTTATTCCCTCATCTGGAAAATGGGTATAAAAATAGTACCTTCTCCATTAGAGTGATTCTTAAGACTGAACAATATGTATAGCAATTACTTAGTATGAAGGTAGACATATAGTAAGAGACCAGTAAATAGTCTGCAGTAAATATCAACAGTGTTCATAGGCAATGTGTTGAGTAATTGAAACTGGGTGTGATTGATATTCCAATTTTTAATTAAAAATCCCCTTGAAAGGGTTGATTTTCAATCTGGAACCTTTCTCTGCACATGGAAAAGAATAAAATTCTATCACTTTCTTCATTCTGCCAGTCTTCGGCAGGAGAGAAATTGGATGAGTCAGGGGATTTAGGGGTGAGAAGGCAAGTGCTTCATTCCTCAGAGATTATCATAAGCTAGAGTTAGGTTATCTAGATTGAAACTTCTTGAGAGAAGACAACTCCCCTTACCTCACTTTGCCCCTCCCAAAGCACCAGATGAGCAGTTCTCACAAAATCTCTTTGGTACGATGGATTCCTCAGGATTCTCTTCTCTCGCCTCTGCGTGTTTCTCCCCTAGTTCTGTTATGGGATTCACATGAGATAAAGGAAGGAGCGAATGAAATATAGGGCTTGGTGCATAGTAGGCCCACAGTAAATGGTCTGTTGCTGATACCTCAGCTGCACTTACTGCCCTGGGCATGGAAACCACCATGACCACATGGCTGCCATCTGCTTTTCTTGTCACTTCTCACGTTCAGTTTTCCATTGGTCTCCAGGCCCCACCCAAGTCAGTCACTGCACTGGTGCTGGGTGTCTAAGTTTTCTCTCCTTTGCTTGTCCCCACCACATTCACCAAATCACCCTAGAGTTTACAAGGGCAGGATCTGAGGAAAGTTCACAAAGCCATTCTAGATACACAGCAATCTATTTCCTGGCTCAGGGCCCTGTGGCCTGCCCTCTAGATCAGAGACTTTTAAGCTTCTTTAAACATAACTCACAGTAAGAAATACATATTATGCATGGGCAACACACACAGGTGGATGTGTGTATGTGAGATGTAAAATTGCCACCTGATACTACATGCAAAGCACTCTGAGACTTTCTATTCTATTTCATTATTTTACAAAGCTCTGGGAGGAGTGAAACTTGTGTTTGCTTACAAACCTACCCCTCTGCCTCCCCTTCCCAATCTCCTCATCTCTGTTCTGAGTCCTCTTTATTCTCTCTCAGCCAGCGGGTTTTCAGGGTTGTTGAGTTTCAACCAGTAGCTTCTCTTTTTGTCTCTGGCAGCAGCTCCCAAGCTGTTTCTTGTATTTTAATTAGTCAGATAGTTTGGGATTTGACTGGAATGAAGAGCCAGATAAAAGGGTCATTCACACTCCAGTGCCATAGACCAGCCAATTTAATAACATCTCTCAAACTCTAACCCTGAATTCTCACAGGGTAGTTGGCATAATGATTTACAAAAAAAAAAAAAAAAAGTTAAATTCATTTGTGAAGGGAAGAAGATTTATTTGAGCTTGAAGGTTTTTAGCGTTCTCTATTTGTTCCTTCATTCTCCCCCTCACTTTGCTTAAGTGTGTTTTTCCATTTCTATAATAATAGTTATAATGATGACGTACTTTTATTAAGTCCTTACTGAGCCTTTGCATGATTATCTCCTTTATCCTCACAAATCCCCACTGAGAGAGGGCTATTATTGTCCCCACTATACACCTGAGGAAAATGAAGCATAGGAAGGTTAAGTTACTTGCCCAAGGTCACTGAGCCAGGAAGTGCTTGAAACAAGATTCAAAACCAAGTTTATCCAAAGTCTCAACTCTTAAGGTTTGTAGCAGCTCATCTCCCTGGCCTATTGACTATTACCCAGAGTTTACCCAGAGATGTTTACTTGAAAGCACACATTTATCATTTTTAATATTCTTTTCACATATAAGTAGTACATGGTAGGAAGAATAAAAGTAGGCTTATCCAGGTCCCTGAAAAAGGAATCTGGGCTGTTCTTTGCTATCTTGCTTCTCCCTTATGTCATCAGTGCAAAAAGATTTCTGAATATAGGTAGAATTCTCTTCTAACTCTATACTATAGCATTTCTCAAATGTGTTGGGCAGACATTGATGACAGTTGCAAGAAAAATACATTTTGCAAAATCAAAAAGACAGAAGACATTAGGTTACAAATTTTCAAATATTTCAAATATTTGTGGCAGACTTCTCAGGTACTTTGGTAAGCCCAAGGAGGAGAGGAGACAGGTACGAGTATGTACCATTTCTAAACACTTAACCACAGAAACCTTTTATTCCAAGGAACACATTCCAGGACTACTACAGGAGATGTGGTATCACAATTTAGGGATTTGTCCCAAATACATTAGAGGTGTTCAAGATGTACCATAATTACCACAGAGAGAATCTTTTAAAAATATACATGCATCCTTCCACATTATCACTAAGTTATGGCTTACCAGGACTGAGTAGGGGTCAAGCATGCATATGTTTTAAATGTTCCCCCATATGATCTCAACATGAACCTACTACCTTCTTGAAAACCTGTACAACAGGTGTCACCTGTGTCACCTTGGGCACCTACAAAAAACACTTTTAATAATAAAAACAAAACTGCCATCTCCGTGCTTCTTACATGTGCTAGTTTCTTTGCATGCATTGTCCCTGTTAGTCCTTGCAACCACCCTGTGAGATGGATATATCTATCCTCCTTTACAGATGAAACTCTGAGGAATAGAAATAGCATATCTTACCATTGTCTCAGAGAAGGTTTTGGGTACCTACAGATATGGTTTGTATGGAAATTTGATATCTTAAGTAATAAGTATCAATGGCTTTTGTTTGTTTTCCTTCTAAATCCCTAGGGGTTAATACCTTCACCTTGCCAAAAGGGTTTTTACTAACAGATTTCTAGAAATTTTCCACCCCATTCGTACACCCACACTCATTTTTACATCTTGTGGATGATGAGAGATTAGTATATTCTGTTAATTCAAAATCACTAAGACAAACTTTGTCCCAGCTCCCCTATATCAGCATTTCTCAAAGTGAAGTCTGCCAAATGCTTATCTCAAGAGACAGTTGTTGAAAAACAAGGTTCATGGTCAAATCTGGATGGAAAAATCTGTGTCCTGTCGACCTCTCTTAGAGGTTCCAGCATACATCAACATAGTAAGGTCTCTGAGAAGATCTGCAGGCAACAGATCTTTTAAAATTTAACCCTGAGTTTTCAGAACTGTTCTTCAAGACAATAATTCTAGCATTCTGATGAAAATTTGGGGGGAAAATTAACCTGGATTGTGAAGCACACATGATCAAAGCAGGTGAGCAGTAACAGAGAAGTTAACAATCTTCATGACTTAGGCAATTCATTCTCCAGTTACCCAAACAGGTTCCAATGAAATTATAAACATAAAAGAGCTTCTCAAAAGTAATTTCCTCCTGTGACATGAGACATCATTCTCAAGGTTTCCAAAGAGTTGCTTTCTTTTTTTTATAATATTTTTTTAATGTTTATTTATTTTTGAGAGAAAGAGAGACAGAGAATGAGTGGAAGAGGAGCAGAGAGAGAGGGAGACACAGAATCCGAAACAGGCTCCAAGCTGTCAGCACAGAGCCCGACGTGGGGCTTGAACTCACAAACCGTAAGATCATGACCCAAGCTGAAGCCAGCCGTTCAACCGTTCAACCGACTGAGCCACCCAGGCGCCCCCCAAAGAGTTGCTTTCAAATTCTTTTTCTCAGAATTCAACTTGGACCAGGCCAATTGTTTTTTCAATTCAGACTTTTATCATGCTGGGTGATCTTTGAATTCACAAAATTATTGACCTATTCTTGCAGTATTTATTCCCACATCCCATTGCTGAGGAAAGGGAAGGGATCCAAAATTAGTCTTATGCTAAGGTCTGCTGAGCAGGTCAGAGGACTTTATTAGAGAATTAAATTGTACCATTTTCTCTTTGGTGACATTCTGATACCTGAAATCTCTTCTTTAAAAGGATTTCCTAGATGAGTACTGGGAATTTAATGCCTGAAAAGGAGTATGTGACATTTATTTTGGTAGATGTAAATTACCAAAGCCAAAGAGTCAGAAATTAATTCTTCCAGTTAGTGTTTGAGATCAAACATATTTCTGGGTATATCTTATCCAAGTCACTGAATCCTAAGTCCTCCTAAAACATGTGTCAGATCATTTCCCAGTACTAAACAAGTGCTTGCTACAGCAAGTATGATATATGGACTAACCTCTTCAGCATCAATTGGAAGCTTCTTAGAAATGCAGAATTTCAGGCCCTGCCCCAACTCAATTGGAATTTGCAATTTAACAAGATCCCCAGGTGATTCCTGTGCACAGTAAAGTTTGAAAGCAGTGGCCAAGGGCATCAATGATTAATAATTGTGCTTATCTGTTTATTGCCCAAATTAAAGATTTTTAATTGACTCTCCTTTTTAACTAGCTTGCATTCCATGATGATTAGTGATTTTAAACCATTTTCTCAATTATGAAGAACCATTGTAGCTTGGATCCTCTGCAATGAATGTGTACACTGACTTTAACATACTTAGGCAGCAGAGCACTTTGCCAAAAGATTGAGATAGGGTAAATGAGTTATTTATTTATCACCCTCGTGGTTCACTGATAATGCACCTGGAATGAAGCAAAAGGTAGATGTTCTCTCAACTCTGCCTGCCCTGACAACCAGAGAAAAAGTCTCTTTCCTGGTGGATTTTGTAATAGAACCTGCCCCTGACAGGCTGTTCCAAGTTTCCTTAAGAAAGACCCTAAGGGGTCTTTCAGGGCCCCTGGGTGGCTCAGTTGGTTAAGCGCCCAACTCTTGATTTCAGCTCAGGTCATGATCTTGTGATTCATGATTTCAAGACCCACGTTGGGGCTCCACACTGCTGACAGCACGAAGCCCGCTTGGGATTCTCTCTCTCTCTCTCTGGCCCTCCTCCACTCACACACACTCTCTCTCTCAAAATAAATAAATTAATTTTTAAAAAAAAAAGAATGATAGCCCTTCTACCTATTATCCACTGCTTAAATGTTGAGCAGAGAGCAAATTTTCTAGTATCCCTTTAATATAAAATCTACATGATGATATATGATGATAATAAATAATATCAACAGATAGGTTGATTAAACATATACTGTGTGCCATAGGCAGTTCTCCTAAGTGTTTTATACCTATTATCTCTTTATACTCCCCATAAATAACCCTGTGAGATAAGCACTTTGATTATCGCCATTTGACAGATGAGTTAAGTAACCCTGCTAGCAGTGGACTAAGCTTGGACTTAAACTCAGGATTATCTTATTTTAACTTTTTATTATGAAAATTTTCAAGCATATCCAAAAGTAGGGAGAATAATATGATAAGTTTCTAATGTGCCCATCACCTGATTTCAACAAT
The DNA here is from genome assembly GCF_018350155.1 of Leopardus geoffroyi. Taxonomy (NCBI): domain Eukaryota; kingdom Metazoa; phylum Chordata; class Mammalia; order Carnivora; family Felidae; genus Leopardus; species Leopardus geoffroyi. The sequence continues at coordinate 187,486,827 of NC_059326.1, forward strand.
CAACTCATAATCAATCTTGTTTTATCAATAGCCTCACCCTCTTCATTCTGCAATTTATTTCAAAGCAAATCTTCAATGTTGCAACATTTTACTGGCAAACATTTTAATATCTATCTCTCAAGGATAGGATTTCTTAAAAATGCCCCTATACCATTATCATTCCTAAAATATTAGCATTAATTCCTTGATATCAACTTTCAATTCAGTGTTCAATATCTTCCAGTTTATTTGAATCAGAATCCAAACAAGTCTAGAGGTGCATGGGTGGCTCAGTCAGTTAAGCATCCAACTTCAGCTCAGATCATGATCTCATGGTTCATGAGTTTGAGCCCCACATCAAGCTCTCTGCTTTCAGCACAGAGTCTGCTTAGGATCCTCTGTCCCCCATCTCTCTGCCCCTGCCCCACTTTTGCTCTCTCTGTCTCTCAAAAATAAATAAAAACATTTTTTTAAAAAAAGCAGAATCCAAATAAGTCTAAACACTTAGATAAGCTTAACTCTCTTTTATTCGATAGGTTCCCTATTCATCTTTCTTTTTTTTTTGTTGTTTGTTTGTTTTTCTTGTATATTTAGTTCTTGTTGCTGAATAAATAAGATTATTTGTTCTATGAAATTTCCCATAGTCTGGATTTTGCTGATCGCATTGTCTCCCAGTTATGTAATTTAACATGTCTCCCTGTTCATTGTATTTCTGTAAATTGGCAGTTAGAGCTAGTGCCTAAATCTGATTCAGGTTAGATTTGTGTTTGTGGGTGGATATGTCGCTGTTGCATGAATTGATTCCCTACCATCCTGCACAGGTGACCAATGAGTTTGTCTATTTTACTATCAATATGCACTCATGGATTTAAACATATTTGATGTGTGTCAAATCAGTGCGTTTGTTATCTTTATTGATTGCCCCATTTTTAGCCAGCGGGACCTTCTTCACATTGGCTCCAGAGCTCTTTTTCATGACCTCAATAGTCTTCAATAGATCTAGTCCCTTTTAAGAGAAAATAGTGTTTAGAAATCACAATAAGTACATGTTGAAGGTACATATTGGTATTGGATTGATCATTATTTCTGTGCTATTAAATGGACAGAACTAGGACTTTTTAAAGATTAAATAGATGAGGATTTATGCTGGTACTTGAAATTCAGGACTAGAGGTCTTTATACAACCTCACCAATATTAAATATGTAAGTCCTTCTCCCACATTAGACAAAATCAATTAGCCTCTGTAGTACAAAGTATACTGTATTTTGATATTTGACACAAACAATCCTTAGAAGTAGAAAAGGGAAGAATTAGTAATAATTTCAAGATGGGGAAACAATTTCTAAAAGATTAAATCTTATCAAAGATTACTCAGCTAATGCAGGGTTATGCCAAACTTGGAAGGCAATTTGGATGTACCTGATTATTTTTCCCTTTGCTAAAGTAATTCTTAGATCCCTTTACATGTTTATTTTATTTCTCAAATAAATACAATTTCACAAATATGAAAATAATGAAACTATACAATTATTTGAAATGATAATAATGAGACCATGATGGGCACAACCCTAAAAAAAACTTAGTTTTATTTTTTGCAGTCCTCTGACCTTTTTTTGGTGATTCTCCCCTCCAGAGGTCTTCTAAGGCATGAGCGCATGCGTGGGCGTACACACACACACACACACACACACACACACACACACCACAAACATGGGAGATTCCTTCTCCTTCCCAGTGTTTAGCACTATTTGAAAACTTCTATTAAAAAGTCTTTTTTAGGGGTGCCTGGGAGGCTCAGTTGGTTGAACGTCTGACTTTGGCTCAGGTCATGGCCTCATGGTTCATGGGTTAGATCCCTGCTTCCAGTTCTGTACTGACAACTCAGAGCCTGGAGCCTCCTTCAGATTCTGTGTCTCCCTCTCTCTGCGCCCCTCCCCTGCTTGTGCTCTGTCTCACTCTGTCTCTCAACAACAAATAAATGTTAGAAAACATTTTTTAAAAGTCTTTTTTTTTTTAATTTTTGTCCCTTTAGGGACTTATGAGGAAGCTCTGCTAGGTTATGTGAAAGATATGATCATCTAAAGGTGTTAATAGATGATAGCTTCAAGTTTTCTTCTTTCCCACTGTCTCCCTACTCCATGATAACATATTTACATTTTGATAGTGGTCTTCACAGTCTTAACCACTAAGGATAACTGTGAGTATTTCAGCACAATGTGGGAAATATTTGATGCCTCAAAGGAGAACCATACCAATCTAGTATAAGGATTAGTCAAGACTCTTGACTGCATGTGACAGAACCCCAATTCAAAATAGCTTACAGAGACTTTATTGAAAGAAAACAGGGTGAATTGGGCCTTAGGGTCATGTCAACCAGAAATTTGGAATCCATCAGTGCAATGCTCATTTTTTGTCTGTGTGTCTGTCTGTATTTGGCTTTCATCTCTCACAAACAGACCTACACTCACAGCTTCACCTCTTGAGAGGGACTGGGAAAGAGACAAAGGTTGGTCTGGCTGGTATTATGTACCCAACCCTAGACCAATTAACTCAGTCCAGAAGGAAAGGCATCCTCTGCTTCAACTGTATGGTGGAAATTGGTCTAGGAGCAGGAGAGTTCTGAGCGGCTCAGCAATAAATATCCATTATATAATTATGCTATATACACCCAACTTACTGTTGACCAAGTTCCTCTATCCTTAAGGAGAAAGGCCTGAGGTTGTCTGTCTTTCTCCCATGCCCCTAGTGGTATTCCTGCTTACAAAACCTTCCTTCCCTATCTGCCTTCTCTCTGCCTCCACGACATCCTCTGCAATGTACCCAGAGTGAATCTCTCCTCCCTCTGTGCTTCCATAGACTTATCACTCTCAGCAGTAGTGCCTACTTCACTGTGTTTCAGTCAATAAATTCATTTACCCAACTAGTATCTGATTAGATCTGTGCTAGGATATTTTGTTGTTGTTCATGAGAGGTGACACATTATGGTCATCTCTTCTGTGACTAACTTAATATTGAAGTTTCTCAAACCAGAATTCATACTGTCTTTTTTGTGATCTTCTTTGCCAAAAATATGAGGTACAAAATATTGGATGTCATGTTACTTTCTTTGGTCTCAGTTATCCACAGCAAGAAAAACGGATGCAGAAAAAAATTGCCAGTTTAACACTATATTCTGTTAAGGCAGCACTGCCCACTTGGTGGCAGATGTCCATATTTCAGGTATCATGTATTCACTCATTGATTCACCAGTGAGTCCTTGAATATATCCTCTGTGCCAGGTGCTATAGTGTTCAGCTGCAAATGAGAGAGAGGCTGTGACTCTATACTCTAACAGGGAATCACAAAGACATTTATTAATAAATAGTCCCACAAACAATTAGTAATTGTTTCCTTTTAAGAATGACAGAGAACATCATTCTTTTCCCAGTATTTTCTTGGCATGTCAAACCCATGCCTTATAGCTTGGAAAATGTCATAACTTGATTTTGAGATTAAATTTAGTCTTAGCCCTGAATAAGAATCAGAACATTTGTACACTTGAAAAAAGGCCACACAAGACTGTATGGAATCCTTAGATCGCATCTCCTGCCCACAGCCCTGTAACCCAGTCTGTGTGCTTTGGTGGGAATCTCTTGGGCAGGCAGGGACACACACCCAGGTGATTGCATATGCAGATCATTTCCTCACCCAGAGTCAGAAAGGAAAGTAACTGCCAGTCACTCTGTTGCAGGTTATCTTGAAAAGAACCTCAACCACTGGCCAGGAACAGGAAGGTTATCAAATGCTGGTAACTGTCATTATTTTTCAGACAGAATTCTCAGAAATCAGAGGGTTGCTTATTTGTATGCCAGGAAGGAAACCTCAGTCACCTGGATCAGCAGCTAGAGAGTGAAGAACATTTGATTTGAGCATTCTCCAAACTAATAAGCTTTAAAAAAGAAGCGAAACTTTAAAGAGTATTCTCCTAAGGTTGCATGCAGTGTACCTCCTGTGTAGCCCCTGGAAGGCTGTAATCTGTGTATCTGAAACCTGGCTCCACCTCCATGAGCCCTCCACAAAGACTTATTCTGCTTTGCCATCCTCTCTCCAGTATGGGGCTGATTTTCTAGTCATATACCCTGAGGGTCATGTAGAAACAGAGACAGAGCTGCACCAAAGCTTGGTCATCCCTGATTCAATTCTTTTTCACACATGTCCCTGGATCAAAGTAAAAACTCTGTAAATAAGTACATTCTGTGTTTAAGGAAAAAATTTAGCTGACTTCTGTCTCTCTTCTACTAACAGACTCTTTCTTGAATATTTCCTAATGACCGTGGTGGGGTTTCAAAGTGATCTAAAGTATACTTCTTATCCTCTAAGAATTTAAGACTGTGGGTACCTATTTTTTTTTAATTTAAAGACCCTTTGTGATTATCAAAAATCTTTGAAAACCTTACCCCTCCCCAACCCTCATACCTGAAAGCAATTGTCCTTTGAGTGTCCATTATTATGAAAATAAAACAAAAAGCTGTGGATTTGGATTTGTAATTTGCTGATCTCAAGAATCCCTGCAGAAATTGGAAAACCATGTGTATGAGACTTATTTTTACTCTGTCTACAGATGGCTTCTTGCTGCATATAGGGATTTGTAGATAAGTTGCAATGTTGAATCTACCAATTGGCTTGTAGAAATGGCTTGGTATTTAACTATTAAGAGTGGAAGATATTACAAGTTCCAAGTGAGTAGTATGGATATTAAGAATTGTCTGTTCAAAGGAAGGAGAGGTTGCTATTGTCTGTGGTGGACACGTGGGTCCTTAAGAAGTCTAACACTTGAGCTTGGCAATGGAAGTTTAAGAGAAGTATCAATATGGAAAACTTGCAAATAAGCATGAAAAAGGCCCAGAGGGTTTTTTTTTTTTTTTCCTGTGGGCAGATAGCATTAAATGCTTACATCAAGGAAAGGACATGTATAAGCTTTAGAATCAGACAAACCTTGGTGCTCATGAGCTGTGTGACCTTGGGCAAGCTACTTAGTACAATCAACACTTAGTTTTCTTTCCAATAAAATGGGACTAACCTGTCCTGAACTCTCTACAGGAAATCTGGGAAGATCAATTAAGATCAAGTAAATAAGGGGCAGCATTTTGTGAACTGCAATTTCACCAAATAAATAAAAATCATTAGTTTTTAAAGATGGAGATCTATCCATGCAATTGAATAGGCCACTGTTTTTATCAGACTTCTTTTTGCAAGAAGCAGAAATAGTTCTGGCTAACTTAAGCAAAATAGTATCCTTGCAAAAATGTGGTGGGAGGTAGGGTAGAAGGGAAGAAGCAGCACACAGTCTGGCTTACAGAATGAAAGAAAAGTTGAAACCCCAGCTCCCAAAAAAAGAACCAAAAAAAGGAAATCTCAGTGCAATGGGAGAGTATTGGAAGAAGCAATTACTTCATGATCTCATTTGTTTTTCCTTCCTTGAGTCATTGCACTCAAGTCAAAGTCCCAGAGTGAGTGAGTCTAATGGGAAGGGCATCCTGACTTAGAATTCATCAACATTACAAAGCACAGAAGAGAGGTAATTTCTCAAAAGGAAGTCAAAGGATTGTTAAGGAAAAGCGAGCAGATTGGAAGGTGGGTAGCCAGAAAGCAACTATCTACTACAAATAATTTCAAAAACTCATTCATAAATTTATATAATCATATTTATTAATCAACTTGAAATTCATTTATGAAGAACAGTGGAAAATAAGTCTAGGAAAATAAAAGTTGAGGTCAGTGCAGGGGAAATAGCCTATTCTGGCTACTAGAACATATGTCATCCTGTTTGCTAAACCTTGGCCTTCCCAGTGGTCCTTGGGGGATGCAGCTTGTTGGTTCTGAGCCGTAGGTCAGTGAGGATACCTTAACCCCAAAGAAGGGGTTATACATATTGCCATTGATGTACCTGGGATAATCTGGGCGTTTTGAGTTATTTTATGATTGCAATAATTGACTTGTGTCAGAAACCTCTCCCTGGTGGGGCACCTGGGTGGCTCAGTCGGTTATGCGTCCAACTTTGGTTCAGGTCATGATCTCATGGTTCATGAGTTCAAGCCCCACGTTGGGCTGTCTGCTGACAACTCAGAGCCTGGAGTCTGCTTCAGATTCTGTACCTCCCTCTCTTTCTGCCCCTCCCCTGCTCATGCTCTGTCACTCTCTCTCAAAAATAATATTAAAAAAAATAGTGAAGAAACTCTCCCTTCTGATTCTCACTTTCCCCCATGCCTCATATATAATGGATATTCAATAAATGTTTGAATACATGAATGAATGGATAAGAGACTAGTCTGGCCCATGTTGGAATGTTGGGACCTAGGACTTTATCTATTTTTTTTTTAATTAGTTGAGCCAAAGAATTTCCTTACAAGAAGAAGTCCTATTCCCATGAATCAAAGTTAAGATTTGTCCCTGGGGCTTTTCCCAATTGTTTTGGGTGATCTTTACAGAGAGGTCTTCCTTTCATTTCTTCATCCATCACCTTTCAATATATACATTCCTAATATCACCCTCTCCAGTACTAACCTTATCTCAACAAGTCTTGGTGGTATGCCTGTTGCCACAAGGTATTATGGGAGATGCCCCAGATGAAGCTAGCAGGCTATGAGAGGAAGCATAGATTCAGATATGTAAGTGTTAAATGGAGTCATGAGCAGTGTGGTGTGGAAGCACATAAAAAGGAACAATTCTCATTGGCTGGGGTGAAAGGGTCTATGGAGATTTGGGTGGGCTTCACAGAGGAGGTGGCAAAAAAAAACCCTCTTAAGTGCTTAAAAAATTAATATATGTATATGTGTATGTATGTATGTATGTATACAATCCTCAAAAGAATGTCCCCTATCTAGGTAGGGTCTTAACCTCTACCCTTTGAAGGTACCCTACTTTAAAATGCAAATATACTTGGAAAAGATAACACATTGCATTGGTTATTAGTTGTGGTCTTTTCTATATATTTTCTACTATATTTTAGACAAGGAATTCACTTTTTTCCATTATCAGTTCCCTTTTATTTTTAACCTTAGCACAATACATATATTGCAAGGAAACCCCCACCATGCTTATATAATAGACTCCATAGTTTATATAGTATAGAGTGATATATGCAGATGTCTCTTATTACAAGTCATTAGGACCCTCCCTCCCCCCAGTCATAAAACCTAACCTTTTTTTTCCAATTGAAGAGAAAGGAAAAAAAAATCCCATCGTGTCCTCTCCTGATGGACAGATAGGTTAGAGGGTGTTCTCAATCTGGGCAACTTTATATCTCCTTACCCTAAATTTGTTCTAAAGCAATGCTCAGTTCTATGCAGGAAACACTGGGCAATGTCCTTAAACATTTTTGGTCATCACATCTGGCAGAAGGGGAGAGTGCTCTTGGTATCAAGTTCTTAAAGACCAGGAATGCTGCTAAAAGTCAAAGAATTATCCAGCCCAAAATGTCAATAGTGCCAAAGTTGAGATACTCTGGTCTAGAAATGCCTTGACCTGCCTACCAACTAGCTGTCTATATAGATCTTAAGAAAAAGGATGACAGTGAGCCAATGACTATAAGAAAAACCTTTTATAAAACATAGAAATCTTTTAGAAACAATCAAAAACATTCAATAGAGGCAAATCAAAGGTCAGCATGACAATATTATGTAATTTAGTTTTTTTATGCTTCCTTATTTGACCCACATTAAAAAGGATGATGCTGATCATTATCATGATAATAATGATGATTTCTAGGCATTGGGGTTTGCTTATTTTTTTATTAAGATATAAGTCACTTATTAGTTTTAGGTACATGACATAATTATTTCATATTTGTATATACTGTGAAATCACAATAAGTCTAGTTAACATCCATTACCTCACATAGTTATAATTTTTTTTCTTGTTATGAGATCTTTTAAGATGTACTCTTAGCAACTTTCAAATATACAGTACAATATTATTAACTATAGTCTTGCTATACATTGCATTGCATGACTTATTTTTTAACTGAAAGTTTATTATCTTTTGATCCCCTTTACCCATTTCACCCACCCCATCTCTGGCAGCCTCCAATCTGTTCTCTAAATCTATGAGCTCAGTGTTTTGGGGGTTGGTTTTTTAATTCCACATATATGAATTTATTTATTATATCAGATACTTCAATTATAAAAAGTAGGAAAGGAACATAGGAAAGGAAATGGAGCCAAGAGGAGACCTTAAACACTGATCTTTCCTTTGTGCATCAAAATAACACCATGGTTTAAGAGAGCAAACCATATGACATCAGAAGTCCTATGGTTAAATCCTGTGTTCTCATTTTGCTATCTGTGTGTCACAGGGAAAATCACTGGATCTCCTTGACCTTAATTCCTTCACTTGTAAAATAGAGATAATAATCAGAACTACCTGATAGCATTATTGTATAATTTAAAGGCAATAGTGTATATAAGATATTTAGTTGGTTCTTGGCACACAGCAAGCACTCAATAAGTGCTGTGGCAAGAACAGTAAAAATAGGAGGACAAAGAGGATTAAACATATCGATGATGGTAACACCAATTGACCATGGCGACAACAATGATGGTAATTAGCTTTGGATTCCAGTGATTTGAGGGGCAGTCATGGTCCTGTTACCAGCCACAAGACAATTGCTTTACTTCAGTCTCCATTTGCACATCTACCAGTTACTGTGAGAACTTAATGACAGGTGCCTGGCACGTTGTGTGTGTTCAGAGGAGGTGGGTCTGGCCTGAAGAAATGCGGAGACATACACCTTCCTCTCTGGAAAGGCTTTATCTTTTCCTGGACCCTGATGGCTCCCCAGGCCTTTTTGCTTATTAGTGGGGCTTTCTCAGGTAAAGGGCTGAGTCGGAAAGAAATGTCAGATAGGTAGGCTACATCCGCAAGCTAAAAAGAGCTGTGTGGTAATGAATCAGAAGGGAATCAGAAACTTCTGACCAAGGTTAAAATGAGGACCCTCAGGACACCTGGGCGACTCAGTTGCTTAAGCCTTGGGCCCAGATCATGATCTCAGAGTTCATGAGTCCAAGCCTCACAATGGGCTCTATGCTGACAGCTCAGAACCTAGAGCCTGCTTTGGATATATTCTCTCTCTCTCTCTCTCTCTCTCTGTCTCTGCCCCTCCCCAGCTTATGCTCTGTCTCTCATAAATAAATTAACATTAAAAATAAAAAATAATGACCCTGACAGATTTATAGGGTTTCGTATAGTACCCACCCCCCCCCATGCCTTCTTATCCTTGGTTCTCCTGGCAACTCCCTGGAGTGGCTATAGCAAGTCCTTCAGAACAAGTAATCCTGAGAGGTTATCTTGGAAGGTAGCAAGACCCACATGCCCCTCTTCACAGCCCATCTTGAGGAAGGAAGTAGGAAGCCCAGGGAAAAGGTAATTAGAAAGGGCGAAGTCACCTCTCCAGGATAGAGGGAGACAGAGGACCCAAGGCCAGTTCCCAGAAGAAAAAGAGAACAAGGGATACTTGAGGAAGGTGACCAGGAAGCCCCAGCTGAAGGACAAGAGTCACATTGCTGGCATCTGCTGGGTATGATTAAACAGACACCGTGGACTGACTGCAGCAGGATCATTAGCTCTGAGACCCGCTGCCACTCATACCTGAAATGAGTTTGGATTTAGAAAGCCTGCAATGAGCCGAGAGGTATAGCTCAGAGCGAAGCACATGGCTTAATCAAAGGCATGAAAGCAGCTGACAAATTACAGCGTGATTTGTCATCATCTCAGGACTCGGCAAGTGTTTGTCCCTGAAAGAATCGATACCTGGAGAGAAAAGGACCATATTTTTAGAAACTCCTGGATGGGTAATTTATTTCAAGTGAGTGGAGAGTTTATTTATGTTGGCGCCCCCACAGATCCAATGGACAGTATATTTATACGAAGCCAGAAAATGCTATCATTTCTTCTAATCAATTTGCCCCTTTGAACAGCTGTACCTTGAAGCTTTTGGCAATAAATTCAGGCCGAAAGCTCTACCCAGGAAACCATTTCTAATCCCATCTTTAACACTCCTTCCTTCTACACAGCATGTTACATCTGCTAAAACTTTCCACATGAATTCTATCTTTCCAGACACAAATGAAATGGACAGGGAAGGTGGTGTTAGCCCCAGTCTACAGAGTAGGAAACTGAGGCTTGAGAATTGAAGGGAGTATTAGCCAACGTGGATAGAAAGCAAGATCTCTTCTTCTCCAGTTGTGTCCCTTGCCCCCAACATTGGACTCTAAGATATTGTACAACTAGATAACCTAATGAAAGAGAAATCATGGAGAAAAAGGCAAGAATGTGTCTGAAGTACTTAGCTATAGGAATGTTTACTTGGGTGGGAGGGGGCAGCATGCTGTGCAAGTAGAAAACGGGCCTGCAGTCATACTTGGGTTCAAATCCTAGTGCTGGTACAGCTATGAGCAGCCTACCTACCCTTCTGAGCCATGGTTTTTCCATCCCTAAAGAGAGGATGATTAGTATTCTTCATAGAATAATTATAAATGTAAAAATAAATAATATGTGGGGCACCTGGCTGGTTCAGTCGGTTGAGCATCCAACTCTTGATTTCAGTTCAGGTCATGATCTCACTGTCATGGGATCAAGCCCTGCATCAGGCTGTGCACTGGGTGTGGAGCCTGCTTGGGATTCTTTCTCCCCCTCTCCTTCTGCCTCTCTCTCTCTCTCTCTCCCTCTCTCTCCCTCTCCCTCTAAAATATATATATATATTTATTTATATAATGATAGTATGTTCTTATCACAGCATCTAGAAGAAGAGTACAGCAAAGCCTGTTTATTAGCTACAGTTTTCACATCATGTTTACAACAGAAAAACAAATTGAGACGATATAAGTGTTCTCTAGTGAAATGGTTAAATGAACATGGTGGCATTCATACACCAGGTTTCTATCCAGGTGTTAAGATGTATAAAAAATTTAAGATGTAAAAACTTTCAGTTTATATGAACACCATCTCATCTTCCAAAATCCATAAATGTGCGCACATTATACATGTATGTGTTTTGTACAATTTACACACACACACACACACACACACACACATATGTATATATGTATTTTAACCCTGGAAGTATTATACACACAAGAATATTAATTCTGGTTACCTTTAGGTGGTGTGATTTATAATCTCTTTTTTATTATTTCTGTGCTGCCCAATGTGGTAGCCACCTGCCACATGTAGCTATTTAGCTTTAATTAAAATTAAATAAAATTTCAAAATCGATTTCTTGGTCCTATTTCCACATTTCACCAGGCACACATGATTAGTAGCTTCCACATTGGGCAGTGAGGACTTACAACACTCCCATCATCGCTGTGAGCTCCGTTGGACAGTGCTGGTCAGGAAACTCAAACCCAGGACTGCCAGAGAAATGTGAGCCAGGCAGGAGCCTCCCTCTGCCCTACATCCGACTTTCCAGCATTTTCATTGCACCTACTTCCTCCTTCTTAATGAGGATTTCACTTTTCTTCTCACATTTTATAACTCTTGCAGTGTGACAAAGCAGGGATTACCTTATTCACAGTGCTTCTAACAGTGATTAGCTCTCCTAGTGATCCTATTAAAACTGAATTCCTCTGAATTAATAACCTCATGGTGATCTCTCTCACACACAGGAGGTGCAGTTCGAACCCGAATGTTTCTGCAACACCATCGTGTGTGAGAAACCCAACAACCACCTCAACAAGTTTAAGGGTTATATGTAAGTATCTAATGCCCCTGTGCTGCTGGAAACATTTGTTCTTGAAATGGCCAAAGAGAGAAGCATTGGGGTCCTGAGGATGTGTCTTGCTTTTTGCCTTAAAGAAATGCTAGGGGCACCTTGGTGGCTCAGTTGGTTAAGTGTCCAACTCTTGATTTTGGCTCAGGTCATGATCTCACGGTTTGGTTAGTAAGATTGATTCCTAGTTGGATCTGAGCTGACAGTGCGGAGCCTGCTTGGGATTCTCTGCCCTTCCGTTGCTCGTGCTCTCTCTCTCTCTTTCCCTCTCAAAATAAATAAGTAAACATTTTAAAAACTGCTAGAGAAACCTAAATTGGGAAACTTTTCCTACTCTTTTTTTTTTTTTTTTTTTTTGCCAGCATGGCAGTTAATTATCTTGCAGGGTTAAATTTAACAATCGGACTACACTCTCAGGAAAAGCTAGTATGATGTCATTAAGGTCAGTTTTCTAAAAGAGCTTGTATCGCATCACAGGTAAGAACAGGGACTTTTTAGTTTGACAGACTTGGCTTTGAGTAAATTAACCTCTCTGGGTCTTGGTTTTCCTATCTGTTACATAAAGATTCTGAGATCTACATCATAGGACTTTTCTAAGAATTAAGTTATCACATGAAAAGCCCTTAGCACAACAACTAGCACAGAGTAAACACTCATTTAATGGTGGCTGCGCTGTTGCAATTGTTATTCTTATGCCTCAACTTTGGTTTGGCCTCAGAATCTTACTGTGTTTCTGCTCCTACATCAGACTACTTCATGCAGAGAAAGACCAAAAACAAGCGGTGGTAACAGATGTGAATAAATGCCCTTATAATAGCCTTTAGCGTACTTACACGGGACATCACCTCATTGAATCTGTACAACCAGCCAAGGAAATGAGTATTATGATCTCCATTTTTCAGATAGGGAGTCTGATGATCTGAGGCTTTTCCATATAGACCCAAAGGTGCACAATAGGTACCAGACACCACCAGGACTTAAATTCAGGTCTTTCAGCTCCAGTGTGTTTCCTCTTGTTGTGCAGAACAGAGCTCTGCTTGATAAGGGAAACTCTTGACCAAGCAAGTCTGGAATGAAGCTTAAGTAGACTTCTTAGAAGGCAGATGTCTGTGCTTTCTCTCCACCCACATCTTCTCAGGCATGTATGGGATGTCATGAAGAGCAGTATGAGAGGGGAAAGGATCAGAACAATACAAGATAACCAGCAGCTCTTAAACACATATTATTTCCAAACACACAGCACAGATGGAGACAGGCAGAGAAGGGCCTGAGCTCCTGGCAAAGAGGAGAATTCGTTGCAGACATCTGTTCAGGTAGAGCTTGCCACCTGCCCCAGCAAAGAGGCCCTCCCTCATGCTGTGGTTTGTGGATTTGATTCATCCCAAGTCAGCTGTGAAACATTCTCTTGTTAGAATCAAAAGAAGTGCAAATCAAGGGCGCCTGGGTGGCTCAGTCAGTCAAGTATCAGACTTCAGCTCAGGTCATGATCTTGCAGTTCATGGGTTCAAGCCCCACGATGGGCTCTATGCTGACAGCTCAGAGCCTGAAGCCAGCTTTGGATTCTGTGTCTCCCTCTCTCTGCCCCTCCCCTGCTCACGCTCTCTCTCTCTCTCTCTTTCAAAACTAAGTGGACATTAAAAACAAATAATCCAGTGAAGAAATGGGCAGAAGACATGAATAGACATGTCTCTAAAGAAGACATCCAGATGACCAACAGGCACATGAAAAGATGCTCAATGTCACTCCTCATCAGGGAAATACAAATCAAAAACACCCTGAGATATCACCTCACTCCAGTCAGAGTGGCTAAAATGAACAAATCAGGAGACTATAGATGCTGGCGAGGATGTGGAGAAACGGGAACCCTCTTGCACTGTTGGTGGGAATGCAAACTGATGCAGCTGATGTGGAAAACCGTGTGGAGGTTCCTCAAAAAATTAAAAACAGGTCTACCCTATGACCAAGCAATAGCACTGCTAGGAATTTACCCAAGGGATACAGGAGTGCTGATGGACAGGGACACTTGTACCCCAATGTTTATAGCAGCACTTTCAACAATAGCCAAATTATGGAAAGAGCCTAAATGTCCATCAACTAGGAATGGATAAAGAAATTGTGGTTTATATACACAATGGAATACTATGTGACAATGAGAAAGAATGAAATATGGCCTTTTTTAGCAATGTAGATGGAACTGGAGAGTGTTATGCTAAGTGAAATAAGTCATACAGAGAAAGACAGATATCATATGTTTTCACACTTTTGTGGATCCTGAGAAATTTAACAGAAGACCATGGGGGAGGGGAAGGAAAAAAAAGGTTAGGGAGGGAGGCAAACCATGAGAGACTCTTAAAAACTGAGAATAAACTGAGGGTTGATGAGGGGTGGGAGAGAGGGGAAAGTTGGTGATGGGCATTGAGGAGGACACCTGTTGGGATGAGCACTGTTATATGGAAACCAATTTGACAATAAATTTCATATTTACAAAATGCAAATGGAAATCACTCTGTGATTCCATGCAAGTTAGTGGGGAACCTTAGTGTTGGAAAAATGCATGAGGGCTGGTATCTGTGGCCTGGGCTCTTGAGTCCTAGGATATCCCATGTACTAGGTGTGCAGCCTTGGAAAATTCTCTCACCCTCTCTGGGCTTTATCTTTTTCACAAGGAAGGATAATCACCCTGCTAACTTCCCAGAGCTATCAAGAATCAAATAAAATGATGTAAGTAAACTTAGTTTATAACCACTGTAAGGAATAGTTGGTATTAAAAGGCATATTGAGTGGCAGTATAGCACTTTAGAGCCAGACTTTGTGGACTTGAATCCCTATTCTGCCATTTACTAGCTTTATGAGCTTGCCTCAGTTTCTCTGTCTATAAAGTGGGTATGATAACATAACCTATCTTACAAGGTTGTCATGACGATTAACTGAGTTTGTAAATGGAAAACAATTATAACTGGACCTAGAGAAATGAAGCATTTAAGAACTAAACAGAGAAAAGCCCTACAGGTTCAGATTACTATTTTTTTTGTTCCTCCTAATGTTTTGGGGAAGTTATATTTAAATGACCTGAATATCCCCAAGGAAGAGCATTAGGATCGAGTAAGGGCCAGATCCCAAGTTATAACAGGTGTTGGTTGGCCTCAGAAGTTTCTGGTGAGAGGTGGAAAACTGCCATGCACCTGAGGCTAGAGCAGAGAAGGAGCTCTCCCTCTGCTTTAAGGAGCTGCCTCCCATACACTACACAGAGGGCCACGTCCACCTCCTTGGAGGTCTGTTTATTTCACAAGAGACTGAGCAAGAGGAGGGTGATACAGGAGAGAGGCGTGTGAGAGATTTAGCTCCAAACAAGAGGAGCCTTGCCATCTCACAGTGTGAGAAATGGGGACTGTCTGGTGACTTTGATGTTGACAGACTTGCACATTGAACTTGTGCCATCTGGTCCCAGCTGTGGGGTGAGAGTGAGCAGGGAACACTGCCTGAAGAAACACAGCACAATCTTTGTAGGGCCACAAGCCAGTTCCCACACTGTGTCCCAAAAATTGTTTTGAGTGAGAAATCTGAATCAGCCAAGGCTTTTTCAGCAGAGCTCTGACTTGAAGGTGGGTGAGTGATGATTTCCAGAGGAATGGATAATTCCCTTGTAATGGTCCAGCCCCCACCAGGACTCCCAGGAGCAGTGGAGTTTGCACTTGAACATGAAGATTAGACGCAAAGTTAATAATGTCCACCGCTCTTCTGAAAATGAGGCAGGAGAGAGGTCGAGTTCACTCACCACTTCTAGTTTTACGACACTAACCAGTGACAGTATAGAGAGGCCACCAAACCACTCTCCATATTTCCTCATCCCCAGGGAGCATCCTGACCAGTCGAGGACCGGCTTTGGCAGTGAGAGTCTTCTGCTTCGAGGCTGCACCATCAGGAACACCAAGGTGGCTGTTGGCATTGTCATCTACGCAGGTCATTGACTTATCTGTGGTTTCCCCTTATCCTCCCCCCTCTATGTCTTCCAAATCCATCTTCCATTAGTGGGAATTCACATTTATAAGTGGTACAAGAAACTTCCCATTTCTCAGCTAAGCAAAGAGAGGCTAGAATCCTAACAGCTCACTCCATCCACAAGAAATATATTTAGATTCCAAGCTAACACCACTCATCTGAACAGAAAGAGAAATTCATACTTATTCACCTCGAATGGTGTTTTAACACTAACTAAAGGCAGGAAGAAGAGTGTATCTTGAGCCAAACTTAACAACTCCACCTTTTTGTGAAAAGTGTGATGAGTTTCCTCATCTATGCAATAGCAAGAACATTTGGCTCAGACTCATAGCATACTCATGAGGATAAAATGACCCAACATAGGAAAATCACCCAACACTGTGTCTTAACAAACTGAATTCTCAGTGGGTTTTAGTTGTTGCATGTACAGTTATGCATTTATTATTATCTTTATTCATTTTGAGGTGCTCTAGTTCTCCTTTATGCTTTGATTTTGCTTTCCAATGGGAAAAAAAAAGATAACATTCACAATGAATCTGAGGTCTTAGGGTGCAGTCTTGGGACTGCTATATCCCTCCTACTTCGTGTCCAGCATTCAATTGGGGCTCCATCATTTTCTTTTCTTATATCAACAGCTTCAGGCTTCTTCCACAGAGAAAACACAGTCTCCCTTGAGTGTCTACCTTCATTGGAAGATCCTAGAACATGTTTTCCTGGGTCTTCGACTCCCTAGGATGTCTTGATATATTTTGCTTGTTCATTATTTTCTTTGATGTGATTTGTTTCAGAATTCATAGAACTCCACTTTTGATGGGCATGGAAGGGAATTTAAGATGCTAAGATTCACTTTTTGGGACTGTCAAAGAAAAATAGATCAAGGAAAAATAATGTCCCAATATATCTAGCTTTACCTAACTTGGTGGAGGCTGGTTGTGCATGTCAGTTCAGGTAACTCTTTTTGAGGGTCTTTGGCAATGGAGTTCAATGCCATCTGGTGGACCTACTAAAGATGAACTCCCCTCCAAATGTCCACCCCTCCAAAAAACCCCTGGTCACTTTTCTGCCTGATCAGAAGCAAACTCTGAGTGGGTGATGGATGTGATAAATGAGGGGGCAGAGTTGGAAGGGAGTGAATCATGACTCTGAGGAATCAGGCTGCCTGGGGGTGAAATCCACTCACTGGATGCATGTTCCTGAACATGCTGGTTAAGCTTTCAACACAAGGAGACTAATAGTTCCCACCTTACAGGGTTATAAAGTTCAAATGAGATTGTCTGTGAAAAGGGGTTTAACACAATGACTGGCATATATTAGGCTATCAAAAATTGTGAGCAAAAATGGTACTAAGTGTTTTTAGTGTAATTGTCTACAGCAAGGGGTTCTCCACCTTGGCACTATTGAAATTTTGTTCTAGATTGTTCTTTGTGGTCAGGGGATGTCCTGGGGAATGTTTAGCAGAATCCCTGGTATCTAGATGCCATTAAGATGTGACAAGCCAAAATTTCTCAAGACGTTGCCACATGTACCCTGGGAGATAAAATCACCCCTGGTTGAGAACGACTAGTCTAGAGTCATCTTTTCTCCTCTGATTATATGGATGGAAAAAATAGAAGCATCTCAGAGACAAAAAAGGCCAAAGTGAGCCTTCCAGAAGAAAGAGATACAATGAAGAGGTGTTTGCTCCTCACGCCAGACATTTGAGCCCCTACTGTGTTTAAGGATGTAATTTGTGTACTTTATGTATATTAATTCACTCTCCTACCCCAACATACCCACAGCTATTATCTCTCATTCTGAAAATGAGGAATTGAGGTACAAAGGGATTAATTCACCCAAGGTCATTTATCTCCTGAGATTAATTCCTTATAACCTAATGTCAAGTATCTGCAGGGCCAAGCCCTGTCTGATTCTAGAGACCACATTCCAACCATTATACCATGCTACCTCCCCTGTGAACCCAATGTTTTCCAGGAGAACAGAGGAATCTCAGAAGGTGAGAAGCAAGATGGGTGGAAAGGGTGCTCTGAGGACCCCTTACATGGGGTGAGCCTGAAGGTAGGAAGACCACAGTGCCTTCAGTGCAGTCATCCTGTGCTCATTGTGCTGTGGAAATCCCCCCACAACTACAGGGACTGGAGTCTGGTTAATAAGCCCAGAGTTTGCTCACTCCTACTGTTTTGCTGCCACTTTAAATCCACCAGGCAACCAGCTAAACAGCATTAAAGCCATTCACTGCTGGAGCTGATGTATTGGTTTTCTTTAATTTTGCACAGCAAATATGTGGTGTTTTTTAATTTGCTGAGGAATACAGCATGGTGGTTAAGTTTAGCAGCCCCAAAGGACTGTCTAAAGACAAAGTCTCAGTTTGGCTCTCAGCTCTTAGCTGTATGGCCTGGGTAACATGGATTGGTGGAAGGAGAAAGAGAATGGGAATCAGAATCCTGGGTCTCAGTATGGCTCTGATGTTATGGCTTATTTCCTTTGGGCAAGTCCCTTCTACTAATTGGTCCCCAGTTTCCAACTGGAACAAGGGTGACTTAGATGAGATTGGTACGTTTCAAATTTGTTGTCCTCTCTTTGAACAAAATTTTATGCAGAACTCCAAGATAGGCATGGAGCAGCTCAAGGCTAATGCTGGGGTGGAGGCCCTTACTACTCTTGCACAAGTGAAACCAACACCTTAGGCTAAGAAGCACATAGAAACTACTGGCCTCAGACACTGTCCTGTCACAGGGCCTTGGCATGTACTGTTCCCGAGCCTAAAACCCTGTTCTCCCAACTCTTCTTTCTCCCTTAAGGTCTTCCTTATATGTCACCTCCTCTGAGAAGCCTTCCCTGACCATGTTCTCTAACACCATCTCTTATTTACCAGCCCATTGCTTATTTCATGGGACTTATTACTGGCTATAATTATTTATTTGTTTTCTTGTGTATTTTCACCAAAATGTGAGTCATCTGTCTCATCCTTGTATCCTACCATTAGCCCGTAACAGTGCCTTTGTGCAAATTAGAAAAAAATAGCCCTTCCTCCAGAAAACTTTCTGTCATTTGCATAAATTTATCCTAATAAACCTACAAATCTATGACAAGTTAAAAAATGAGGGGTGTTTCTAGAGTTGTGCAGTATACAACCTGTACATAGTAGCTCTGTCAGCACATACCACAGCATCTGGTGCGTAGGGGATGCTCAGTAAAACTTGTGGTAACAAATTGTGTAAGGCCTCTACAGCCGTTCTCAGCAATCTCCCTGAGGCAGAAAATATTTAGGTTAGAGGATGAAGCCTCTTTTCTATTATAAGCTCTTGGAAGAGGTAAAGACATGATCCAGGCCAGAGTAAAACAGAAGCTAAAGGACTTACTACCTCATTTTCTGCCAAAGGCCATGAGACAAAAGCCATGCTGAACAACAATGGCCCACGATACAAACGCAGCAAGATAGAGCGGCGCATGAACACAGACATCTTCTTCTGCATTGGGCTCCTCTTCCTCATGTGCCTCGTCGGAGCCGTAGGTATGGAATGTTCGGAAAGAACAAGACCACAATAATCTTCTGTTTCTTTAGGCAAGTTGTTTCAGCTCTCTGAGCCTCGATTTCCTCATCTACAAAAAAGAACTAATAAAAAATAAGTCCTATCATATATTTGAATAGGATATCAATTGAATAAAATGTTCGTGAAAATCTACATGCCTATATAATCTAAATATTAGGAATATCATCTGTTGTTTATTTCTCTGAAAAATACTAATTAAACCTAGGCACTCTCTCAGAATAAAAGAATAAAAAGATGTATCAGTATAAGGACTGGTCCTCAAAGAGCTCATAGTTTATCAGGAAGGAGTCCAATTGTGAACAGGATTGATAACAATTTGTCCTACACATTGAAGACTGCAGAGAAGTACTGTATTAGTTTTCTATTGTTCCTATAAAACCACAACACAAACTTAGCAGTTTAAAACAACATTTGTTTATTCTGTTATAGCACTGGAGGTCAGAAATCCAAAATTAATTTCACTGAATTAAGGTCAGGGTGTCAGCAGGGCTTACCCCTTCTGGAGGCTATGAGGGAAGAATCTGTCCCTTGTCTTTTTGAGCTTCTAGTGATTCCTTTCTCCTTCTTCAAAGTGCATTACTCCAATCTCAGCTCACATGTCCTTCTCCTTTTTCTATAGTAATATCTCTCTTGTCTTCTTTTTTATAAGGACATTTGTAACTACATCTTTGGGCCCATCTGGATAATCAAGGATACTCTTCCCCATCTCAAGACCTTTAACTTAAATCACATATACAAAGCCCCTTTTGCCATATAAGATAGCATATTGAGGGGCACCTGGGTGGCTCAGTGGGTTACGTGTCTGAATCTTGATTTTGGTTCAGGTTATGATCTCATGTTTTGTGGGTTCCAGCCCCGCATTGGGCTCTGTACTAATGGTGCAGAGCCTGTGGGATTCTCTGTCTCCCTCTCTCTCTGCCCCTCCTCTGCTTGCTCTTTCTCTCTCTGTCAAAATAAATAAATAAACCAAAAAAAAGATATATTGATGGGGCTGGGGAATTAGGATGTGGGCTTCTGGGGAGGCTATTATTCACCCTACTATTGGTAATATGAGAGCATCAGGGGAGGAAGTCTTCCTGGAGGAGGTAGACAGAGCTGATTCCTGAATGCAGTAGGTGTTCATCACAGGAGGTAGGTGGTAGAGGCAGAATGGGCAGGAAGCTTTAAAAAGAGAGAAGTCACCCTTAGCCCTGGAAACAGCACAAGCAAAGCACAGAGATAGGAAGAAGAATCATTTTATGCAGAGAAGCATTTGACTGTTTGGTGTGGCAAGAGCAAAGCCAACCATGGAGACCTGATTAGAACCAGGCTGTGACCAAGTTCTACAAATGCTGAGTGTGGAAAGCTGCAGGAGGTATAGACATTGGTAATCTCAGCCATTTAAAGTTGATTCTCAGAGGGCAAAGAGGACACTTGCTGTTGCCCGCTTTCTCTAAGAATGGCCCTCAAGACCCTAAAGGAACCCGCCCCAAAAGAACGAGGGACATTCAAAAGGAAACACTTATGTGCTGGCTCCAGAACCCCCCCCCCCGTTGACCCCAAAACAGTGGGCAGCAATTGTATTTGCTCTTTATTTGCCCTGGTTGGAAATTGTGCCCATTGCAGTTCTTGGAAAATCATGACTGAAAGGCTAAGACCTCCTAGAGCTCAGAGAGATTTTGTGTGCCACCATGGTGAGGACAATGGGATTTAGCCTTGTGAGTAGCCTGCAGTTTTTAACTAATATGCTTCCCAGTTGTGTCTAATGGCACTCCAGGTGAGTGTCGCCCACAGCTGGAAGGAGGACACCTGGAGGGCCAGGGAAGCAGGCAAACAAAACCATCCCCATGTGGCCACCTCATGCCCTCAGAGACACTGCAGGAACTGTTGCCTCTGCTTCAGAAAAGGCTTTTCAGGGAATGTCCGAGCTGGAAAGGACATTTGAGATCATCTCACTGTGTCTCCAGAGAAAGGAAGTTAATGATTAAAAGGTTACACAGTGAGATAAGGTATAGGCAAACAGAATCTACTTGGCAGATGGCCCAAAATAATAAATAAATTGAGAAAGTAACAGGAAGGGGCAGAATTGTATGCTGAGAATCAAGACTCATACACAGTGACAGGCCTCTGGTGGTGCCTAATTAAAGCACAGCCCTTGCTGTGAAAGCTCTCGAGTGAGTGCCATTTCCAGAGTTCTCTATCACCTGCTTACTTGGATTGTGTCAGGGTAGTGTTTCTTTTTTCTCTGCCCAGAATGCCCTCCTCAGGCATTTCTGATCACCTGACACCCTCCTTCCTGGTCTCCAGGACACCTCAAGGACTCCTCCTCTGTGCAGCCTTCCCTGGCTTCCCCTGAAGACCAGTGGTCCTTACTCTGAGTCATGTATTTGGCCCTTGGTCATTTGCCCTATAAAATTACCTTCAAATAACTTCATGTCAGTAACTCCCCTTTCTTCAGCCATATATAAAGGCATTGGGGCCAGCCTCTAACATCTTGGGCAAAGAAGCATCTTGGGGGCAGGGTACATCCATTATATCTTTAATCCCCTGTAGTTCCTACCCTGGGGCTGAGAGCATTATACACACTCAGTTAGTCTATTTTCATAATAACCCTACAGAGGAGGTATTATTACTAATTGGCAGATGAGAACACTGAGATTCAGAGAGCTCTGAAGCACTTCCTCACACGACAGGTGTTGTTATCCCTGTCTGCAGACAAGGAAATGGGGCTTGCTGTGCATTTGCAGATGCTCTGTGTAGTACCTCTCACAATCTGTGGGATTTGTCCCTTTACATCTGGCCTCTGGATTTTTAGCTACCTGCTCAAAGACAAGAACTGAGATTGATTCCTTCCTGAATTAATAAATGGATAGGTGGGTGGATGGATGAATTGTGAAAGGGTGGATGTGTAGATGGATAGATGGGTATGTGCATGGGGGAAGGAGAGGGCCCAGCATACAGGTCTGTTAAGATCCCCGACCATGCACTTTCTGCCACACAAGTAAAAAGAACTGTGTTCCCTTTTCTCTTTCCAATCCTTGTATAACATGACTTCAGCAAAATAGAGGTAATCCCAATGCTAGTCTCCTCTAGGTAAGACAGACTTTAATGTCTATCAGGAGATTGAAATGTAGGTTATGTGAAGGACCACTTTAGATGAATACTCACACACTAGGACTAGGATGTAAAGAATAAGAATGGGTTCCTCCAAAGCACACTCATTTCCAGGAATATATTAAGGACTGCTATAATAGACCAATTTAGAATTAATTAAGGATTCTGCTTCATCTCTGATTTTGCCTCCTCTCAGGTCACAGCCTCTGGAATGGGACCTTTGAAGAACACCCTCCCTTTGATGTTCCAGATGCCAAGGGCAACTTCCTTCCCCTTGCCCTTAGGGGCTTTTACATGTTCCTTACAATGATCATCCTGCTCCAGGTAGGAAGCCTTCCTTAACTAGGGGCTCAAAAAGACCTGTGGCCAATACTCACTCAATGTTGTGAAATAAAGAAAAATAAAAAAATATATAAATAAATTAGTTAAAAACTGGCTGACTCAATTAGTTAAACATCCAACATTGGTTCAGGTCATGATCTCACAGCTCATGATTTCGAGCCCCGCATCGGGCTCTGTGCTGACAGCTCAGAGCCTGGAGCCTTCTTCAGATTCTGTGTCTCCCTCTCTCTCTGCTCTCACTCTCTCTCTGCTTTCCCCCTGCTCATGCTCGCATGCATTCTCATTCATTCTCTCTCTCTCTCTCTCTCTCTCTCTCTCTCTCTCTAAAATATAAATAAACATTTAAAAAATGTTTATTAAAAAAAGAAAGAAAAATCAGTGCTGGACCCAGGAAAGAACTAACTGAACTAAGATGAGAATATGGTCATTGCTTTCTTGTGGGTCTTTGAAAGTACTCAAATTTGGGACAATGTCAGGGCCAGCCCTACCTTGTGGAAGGAACCTTGCCCCAGATAATAGTGGACAAAAATATTTATCAGGCTTTACTGCTTAAGAGTAAGATTACAATAGTGATCCAAGTATACCTGTACCTTTGCCAGATATAATAGAACAGGTAAAATCCTAATGACCTGGGAACAGAAGAAGATAAAATAGCCCAGAGAACTACAGGGAACTGTCAAGCCCCAAGCATGGGAGAAAGAAACCACAGGTTAGTGTTTTAGCATCAAATAGACTGAGAGGGAAAAAACACAACTGGCCCTGTAAAGAAAAAAACACAAAAGCATAGAGCCACCTACAAGAAAGGGGCAGTAAGGAATAAAAGGATGAATAAATTCTTCAGACTCTATAAGAAATTACAGTCGGTGAAAAGATGAAGTTGCAGTTTTGTTTTATGAAGCTCCATTTACATTCAATTTCTTGCAGTATTTGAGGGTGTTTTATTGTCCTCTTAAAGGTGAACTTTTTCAGTCATTAGTTCATTCATTCATTCAGCAGAGCAATGCTTTTTAAATGTGAGTTGAGTCATACCCTTCCTTTGCACAGAACCATCCAACGGTTTCACAATCCACTCAAATCCACAGTCCTTATGGCAACAAATGAGGCCCTATGTGATTTGGACCCTGACTCCCTCATCTCCTAGCCAACTCCTGCTCATTCATACCAGGCCTGCTTACTCTTACCCCTCAAATACCCAGCCCACTCCCACTGCCCAGGCTTTGCCCACAGTGCTCCTCTTCCCACAGATAAGTTTCTGGTCCACACCCTCATTTCTTCAGGTCTCTGCTCAAAGGTTATCATTTATAAAAAGAGTCCCTCCCAGCCACCTTCTACCCTCTTGATTTTTCTTTTTCAATGCCTGATAAATATTTGTTTACTCGAATATGAGGTTTTCAAGGCTAGGGATTTTTTTTCTGCTCACTGCCATCTTCAGGACCTAGACCAGGATCTGACACATGGCAAGCACTTGAAAGATATTAGGTACTTAATCAGTGGACAGTAATCAACAATGGGTCAGAATACGTTTAAAAGTGAGTGGCAGCCACTGGTGGCATAGAGATCTGAGGGGTGTCAGGAAACTGCGGACAGAGGCACTAGAGCTCCTCATCCCCTAACCACCCAGGCACCCAGATGAGTGCCTACTCCAAACCAGATCTCACTTATTAAAGAAGGCACATACTGGGGCGCCTGGGTGGCGCAGTCGGTTAAGTGTCCGACTTCAGCCAGGTCACGATCTCGCGGTCCGTGAGTTCGAGCCCCACGTCAGGCTCTGGGCTGATGGCTCAGAGCCTGGAGCCTGTTTCCGATTCTGTGTCTCCCTCTCTCTCTGCCCCTCCCCCGTTCATGCTCTGTCTGTCTCTCTCTCTGTCCCAAAAATAAATAAAACGTTGAAAAAAAAATTTTTTTTAAAAAGAAGGCACATACTTTTTGACTTTTTAAATACAATTTATTGTCAAATTGGCTTCCATACAACACCCAGTGCTCATCCCATCAAGAGGCACATGCTTTTCAAATGCCCCTAAGAATTCTTAGGGAGGGATGAAGCCATTGACCTTTAGTTTCTCAGAGAAAGTCTATGATGTGAGCTGACCACAGCTTTCCATTAAATGCCTTCACTACTCACTGGTGAGAGTTCTAAGACTTGGAACTAGCCTGCTCTCTGACACAGTGGGAATCAATCTCCCCACAGGTGCTGATCCCAATCTCCCTGTATATATCCATTGAGCTGGTGAAGCTTGGGCAAATCTTCTTCCTGCAAAATGACCTTGACCTGTACGATGAAGAGACTGATTTGTCCATCCAGTGTCGAGCCCTCAACATCACTGAGGACTTGGGCCAGATCCAGTATGTCTTCTCTGACAAGACGGGGACGCTGACTGAGAACAAGATGGTGTTCCGGCGTTGCACTATCATGGGCAGCGAATATTCTCACCAAGAAAATGGTACAAGGATTCTCAGGGGCTTTCACCACTCTTTCTAAATGAATCACTCTGCTCTCCTAAAAGAATGATAATGAAAGACATTTCCCTGGTTCCCCACAGTTTTTCCTGGCTCTGTGGCAGGTTGCTTCTTATAGCCCTGTGGGCTTCCTTGTCCTAGATCAGTGCTGTTTTTATCACCCGTAAACTTTCCTTTGTTCACAAAGGCCATCAGTGATCTCCTGTGTGGTAGCCCTCCAGTCAGTCTTTGGTGCCATTTACACACAGGATTTCTATCTGTCAGGAATGGATTGGGGATATGTCCAAATTGTGTACCCATTATACAGCCAAGTTTTAAGAATTTGGGGGGTCACTTTACCTGACATGCAAGACAGCCTCAGTGTAGGTACATGGTCAGATTCAATACATCCAGGAAAAGCCTTCCATGTTAACTCCTCTCTTGGATTTTTACTGAGGGAGAGCTTCAACTTGGGAGGTGTGGCTGAATAATGCCTGAAATGTCATCATGCATGAACTAAAGCTGGCCTGTAAAGCTGACCTGATTTTCTCAGCAACCCTCTGCCATCATCACCACACACTGCCCACATTTTCTAACTAAGAGAAGGAGTTTCAAGAGAACAGCATTCATTCCTTTGAGTGAAAGGAACAGAGAAGAATAAAGCAGGAGATACTATGGGCAGCCCAATCACCTTTGCCATGTTGGTAACCATTTACGTGGGAGCTTCTGATCTATTTTTAATAATAATAACAACTACCATTACCAGTACTTAGAGTATTCTGATCACTTTGACACATTATTTCATCAAGTCTTCAAAATAACCCTATGATAGGTATTTTTTTAAAACCCCTAATTGAGGAAATAGAGGCACAGGTTTAGTCAAAGCTCAGTCACCTAGCTAGGAAGTAGTAGAGTCGGATTTAAATCTGTGCAATTTAGTTGCACCCTTCCCTCTCCGGTCAAGGTAGTCCAGCTGCCCATGCTCCAGGGCAGCAGAGTGCTCTTATCCTGTGCCCTTTGCTCCCCGCCCCCCAATGTCTGGGATTCCCCCACCTGTGACTTGGCCAAGGTGGACTGGTGCAATAACAGGACTCCTTTCTTGCAGCCAAACGACTGGAGACCCCAAAGGAGCTGGACTCAGACAGTGAAGAGTGGACCCAATACAAGTGCCTATCCTTCCCAGCCCGATGGTCTCAGCGCCCAGCAACAGTGGGAGGCCAAGGACGAGCCCAGCCTCTGAGGAGGTGCCACAGTGCCCGGGTACCTATCCAGGGTCACTCCCGACAAAGGTCTGTGGGGCACTGTGAAAGCTCACAGCCTCCTGTGGCCTTCAGCAACTCCCTAGTAAGTCCCTGTCTTTTTCTCTTAGAGTTGCAGTGGCTTCTGTTGCAGATAGATGGGAGAGGACTCTGGGGTGTGAAAGAGAAAAGACCGTATAAGCCCTAAAGACCTCTTAAAATGGCAACCCTTTAAGTCTTATATGCAATCTGCATTTGTGTTTTGTTGGGCAAATACAACTCTCATTCATTTTAAGTGTTTAGTGTTTAGAAATTGGGAGATGTCACATAAACATATAGATTTCTGGCTTCTTTTTTATTTAAAAAAAAATTAATGTTTATTACTTTGAGAGAGACAGAGACAGAGAGAAAGAGACAGAGTGTGAGTGGGGTAGGGGCAGAGAGAGAGGGATACAAAATTTGAAGCAAGCTCCAGGCTCCAAGCTGTCAGCACAGAGCCCAACGTGGAGCTCAAACCCACAAACCATGAGATCATGACCTGAGCCAAAGTCAGATGTATAACCGACTGAGCCACCCAGGGGATCCTCTGTCTTCTCTTTTAAAAAAGGAATTGGAAAATTTCTTGACACTAAGCCAGTATTTCCTTGTGGCAATAATTGGCCTGAATGACGAAGTTGATGCTCCTTAGGCATGCTCCTTAGAAGCAGGTGGGCTTCTGTTCAACACAGACTATCCCCCTTCTCTGTTTACCCCCATCACTAAACTGAAGGCCAGCAGTGTGTCCATGATACATGTGTTTCCAAAATACAGTTCAAGAAAAAAGAAACAGTTGTCATGCTATGTTTCTATAAAGTAGAGAAACAAAAGACGGGCCTTAAGGCTTGCAGGTTTCAAAAATGAAGAATGTACTTTTTTTGTGATAATCAAAAAGAGTCTTAAAGCAAAGAACTTCTATATCAAAATCAACCAGCACATTTCATTCCCTTAAATTAATTGCCTGGCCCCTGTGGGGATTTAACTCTGGTCTGGAGTTTTTGTATATGGTTCTTCCACATGTGATCCAATGATACAGCTATCACTATACATCCAGGTAGCATGTAAAGAAATTGAGTTTCTTCCCCAAGATTACACAGCATTCCCTCAAAGGCAAGGCCAGAACTAGGGCTTTCTGACTTCTGTTCCATTTTACTTTCCTCCATACCATGTTCTTTCTCTAGGAAACACACCATCTAGAATCTTCTGCACTTACAGAAAAGACCACAGGGAGCCCCAGCTATCTTGAACAAAACACACATATTACAAGAAGGACTGAAGTGCTATTATATCATTATTAGAAAATTATCCTCATAATTTCAAAATTATCCTCATAATGAATTTCCTTCCAATTTTTATTTTCTCCATTAATACACACATAACTACATATATGTAACATTTTTGCAGTCATAATACCTATAAATTAAAGGTTCTGGGTTTTTTTTAATCTGATATGATATCAAAAGTATCAAAAGCGTCTTCCATATTGCTACCTGGTTTTCATAATCCAGGACTGTGTTTTCTGATCATGACAAAGTAATGCTGTGAATCTGTGTGTTCTGGGTTAGAACTTATCTAACTTCAGGTGAGTACAGTTAACTCTTATGTACTGTCTTGCCCAACAAATGCAACATTAACAAGGATAAAACATGAGCCAGGTGTTAAGGCCTATGATGCTCATAAACATACAAGAGGAATGATCCATGGACGCCTTTGGAAAGATTTTTTCTTTTTTCTTTTCTCAGGTGAGATAACAGGGCATGCATATTGCATCTTTTCCTTCTTTGATTTAATTCTGACCCCTCTGAATGAAATGCTCTTCCCCAGCTCATTACCTAAATATTTGAACAACGAATTTAGTGAATTCTCATCAGGCACATGTTCTAAGGCTTGCACTACTTGTGTCTTTTGGCACCTTCCAGTTCTAAGCACCATGGACATCCCATGTGCCTGAGAATGTCTGCCCCAGGACACATGGGCAGAAGCAGGAAGATTTCCTTTGTAGATCTCAGTTGGAACACACAGATTCACTGCCCCTTGTTCAACCTGACAAATCTTAGTCACCCAGAAAAAGTGCAGCCCTTAGCCAGCCAGTGTGACTTTTATTTAGGACCTATCATTAAGGCCTACAACCATCACTGGCTGTCCTAAAAGTTAAATCACATGATGTTTATGATGCCCTGCAAGGTTCCTTCCAGCTATAAATTAGCACATTTGGGGTCAAATGTCCCAGGTTTTCATCTCAGCTCCAACATCTATAATGTGACTTTGGTCAACTTACTGAGCTAGAACCTCAAAGTCCCCATCTTTAAAAAGGAGTATTGTTCTGTCTCATTACTTTATTTTGAGGACATAACTCTTAAAATTATAGGTTCTAGATAGATAACTAATAGAAGTCTTAAACTTCTAAATCTTTCTCAAGGAAATCTGTCTTCCTTGCACAAATGTTTGTATCTGATGATATGGAGTGGGAGATGGGAGCTTTCATAAAATGCGATGTCAAGCTCTCTCCCCTGAAATTCTGGTATATTGGTCTAGAATAGGGCCTGAACATTCATATTTTTTTAATTTCTGATGATTCTAGTGAGCAACCAAGGTTGAGAACCTCTCTAAGCATAGCATTGCCCCGCTAGGAAATAATCTTCATTTGGCTCAAATGGGTATGTTCTACGGCTTGGGAGGCATTGGCTGAACGGGATGATTCATGCTTCCTTAAGGGACTCTGACGCTAATCCATAAAATATCTGTGGCTGGAGTGGCAGATCCTTGAATTAGCCTATAGAGAATATCTGTGGCAGCCCCAGGTGGACCTCCTGGCTCCTGCCCCCACCCAATCTTGGCAGGCTCTCTGAGCTTGCTTCCTCTTCCACCCGCCCATCTGGCATCTGGTCTGGTAGGGTCATACTCTCCAGGCACCACCAGGTCTTTATCTTCCCTTTGTAAATTAGTCAGAACTTGCTCTGAAACCTCCATGATGCCAAATCCTGGCAGTGCAAGCACCCTTCCACATTCTAAAGAAACCAGTTGTTGGTTTTCTTGGAAATTTGCCCTAAACCCCAAATAAAATGAGCATCAAGGCGAACAGCAACAGAAGATGGCTTTTTTTCTTTTACTACAAAGAACAAGGAAGCATCAGTTATTGCTGCCTAATTGGCTGCTATAAAATCTGTGGCTTTAGGGTGGGGATAATATACTTAGTAAAGTGGTGATTTCTGAGCCAATGTTTAAGAGTACTGGCAGATGGAAAATGAAATTCCACCCCCCCTCCCCCCCCTCCGTGTACAAGAAGCCAAGTTTTGAGCAGAGAGTCTTTGTTTAAAAGTGCCACTTGCAAAAGGTTTTCCAGAACCATCAGACCAAAAAATATCTTCCTAATCATAAAATTTGCACTGAGGCTGCTTAGGCTCCTCCAGATGGCAATACAATTTCCTTCCGTGGGCCTGACTTCTCCTGTCTGGAAAGAACATAATTGAGAAAGGTAAAGGAGGTGTCTTTGGCCCTCTGCCTCCTTTCCTTAACTTGGTTTTCCTTCCTTTCTTTCCAGACTGGCAGGGACAGCCCACAGATACACACTCCCACTTTAAAGTTAGGTAAGAGTCCTGATTTAATTAGCCAAGCACACAAAATCTTTTTGGAAGTAATATGACCACAGGGCAGGAACAGATGAAGCCTATCTCAGCTGGGCCTACCTTAACTTCCCAAAGGGTCCCAAAGGGCAACACACAATTGCAGTGACCCTGTTCACAAAGGGTGGGGTCTTGCAAGATCTAGAAAACTCCCTTCTTGTTCACCCACTTAATTTCTTTCCTTGGGGTTATGTCCCTTTTGGACAAAGCTTACCTTAACAATCAACATGCTTCTATTTAAGCAAATATTTGTTAACATTGGGTTCTCTCGGTTCTTGAATGGAAGGCAGTATCCTCTAGGCCACAACCTCAACCTGGGCAAAAGCATCACTCCCCTAAAACATATTTGAGCCTCCAGCTTCCCAGCAACAGGTAAGTTTGTTTCCACGATAGTGATATAACCACATGGTTAAGTAAGTAGTGGAAAGTAACTAAACTTCAAAAGGTAAAAAGTAAGTCTCCCTCTCTTCTATGTTCCCCACAACCCCAGCAGCAACCATTATTTGCAGTTTCTCATGTATGACCCAGAGGTGTTTCACCTATAGAGAAGCATACAAGTGTGGTATACACATGAGCACATCCTTTACTGCACATAGGAGCATCCCCTACACATTGATTTGGACTTTGTCATTTTACTTAGTGAATCTGAGGGAATATTTCATATCTGTAGACAGACATTCTGGAGATCTGCCTCATCTTTTTTTTTTTTTTTTTTTTTTTTTTTTCAACGTTTATTTATTTTTGGGACAGAGAGAGACAGAGCATGAATGGGGGAGGCACAGAGAGAGAGAGGGAGACACAGAATCGGAAACAGGCTCCAGGCTCTGAGCCATCAGCCCAGAGCCTGATGCGGGACTCGAACTCACGGACCGCGAGATCGTGACCTGGCTGAAGTCGGACGCTTAACCGACTGCACCACCCAGGCACCCCAGCCTCATCTTTTTATTAATGGCATTAGAATTTGTTGGATGGTTGAGCCATTGCTTATACATGTATATTTTTCTATAGTATTCATTCTTCTAGCATAATTGTTAAACTGTGTATACCTTTTTTATTTTGATTGATACTTCCCAAGAGGTTGTAACAGTTTAGACACTCACCAAAAATATATAGAAGTTACAGCCTAGTAGAGAGGTGAGAAGAACACCAGTGCCTACAGAAAACTGCTCTTGGTGCTGAGTGTATGGGTACAGAGGGGCTATGGGCACCCAGTGAATGATAGTCATCCATGTGAACTTGAGTAAGTTATCATTAAAACTGAGAAGAGACCTGAAATCATTATTACACTCTGTGTTAACTAACTTGGATTTAAATACAATTTAAAAATTTTATAAATAAATAAAAAATAAAACTGAGAAGAGAGTAGCAGATTAGAAGTTGGCCTCCTTTTCCCAGCCTTCAATGTGGAATATACCCCAGTCATGTAGCATACAGTGTCCATATAAATCCTCACTACTCAAACTGTGGTCCTCAGACCAGCAGCATGAACATATTTGGGAGCTTATAGAAATGCAGATGCTCAGGCTCCACTCCTGACCCACTGAATCAGCATCTGAGTTTAAGCATCTGAGTATAAACAAGATGCCCAGTTGATTTGTGTGCATGTTAAAGTTTGGAAAGTTCTGGCATCGTGTTTAAGGGTTCAGCTTTTGGCATCAGGAGGCAGAACTGGATTCAAGACCCAGCCTTTTTCTTGATTTTGTGACCTTGGACAAGTTACTTAAATTCAATGAGCCTCATTTACCTCATAATTAAAATGGGAGAATAATAGTAGCTATTTCAATGCTGTCGTGATGAGTAAATGATGTAGATAAACTCACTTAGCAAAGCACCTGACTTTGTTGTAAATTGTCAATAAATGTAATCTAATGATAATAATAGGATCTTGGAGGGTATAGTGTGAGGTCTGAGATCACCTTCATCAAAGGTTTGTATGAGCTTTACATGTTCTTCAATAGAAAGAAATCTAACCAGTTGGGTACCTGACTGCCACAAAGCTCTAATCTGAAGAACTGGTAACCCACAATTTTATTTCTTTTCCTTCAGAGAAATAGACTAGCCAAAGGGCCCAGAGGTGGGTGCGGGCACTGCTTTCTCTAAGTATCCTAAGTGCCAAGTTCCTAAATGTTAATGGGCCAGACAGGAAACCAATGGGCTGTGGGGAAGAAGAACCATGAAGAACCTTGCCCCATGAAAACAGTCTGTGGTGACTGGATAAAGCTTAACTGACATCTGCGGCTGACACCTGCAGGCTGGGCTTGCTGCCATTCCCAGAGAGAAGTAGGCCCTTTGCAGAGATTTTTTTTTTAATGCATTGCTTTATGATTGGAAGGAAATATACTAAAGAAGTATTTTAACAAAGAGATCCCATGAGTTAATCAGTGGTGGGGTAGTGTGGTGTCCTAGATAGGAGTCTGTCAACAGAAGTTTGAATGCCTGCAGTCTGCCAGGCACTGGGGACATATCACAGATTGCCTCTGCCCTCATGGCACTCATATACTAAAGGGTAAATGGACATGCAATAAATAACCCTAAATCATTTTAACTGTGTCACCATTTGAAAAGACGTAATACATAGCTTAGAGCAAAGCAGTGTGTTGTCAGAGGTTGGGAGTCAGGTGGTATGAAAGCTGCCCTAGTTCTGACCCTAATTCATTGTGAAGTCTTGAGTAGTTCACCTCCCTTCTCTCTGCCATTCAATTTTGTCATCAGGAAAATGAAAGATTTGGTTTTGGTGATGTCCAACCTTGTTTGCAACTCTGGGCATCTGTGGTAAGGGTTAAAAACATCCCATTCGTAGGGTGCCTGTGTGGCTCAGTTGGTTGAGTGCCAACTCTTGTCATAATCTCATGGTTAATAAGATGGAGCCCCATGTCTGTCCTGTGCAATTAGCACAGAGCCTGTGCTAGGAGTCTCTCCCTCTCCTGCTCAGCCCCTCTAAGAGGGACTCTGCCTCTTTCTCTCTCTCTCACTCCCTCTCTCTCTCAGAATAAATAAAAGGGGTTTTTAAGCATCCAATTGGGGCACCTGGGTGGCTCAGTCAGTTAAGCGTCCAACTTCAGCTCAGGTCATGATCTCACCATTCCTGGGCTTAAGCCCCATGTTGGGCTCTGTGCTGACAGCTCAGAACCTGGAGCCTGCTTCAGATTCTGTGTCTCCCTCTCTCTCTGCCCCTCACATGCTTGTACTCTGTCTCTATCTGTCTCTCTCAAAAATAGACATTAAAACAATTTTTAATAAAAAAATAAAGCATCCCATCATGTATACCCCCCCAAATGAAGTCTATTTTCTAAAAAAAAAAAAAGGAGATTCCCATAATATCTTTTATAATCTCAAATACTATCTGATGAGCCTTAAGGACTGGATATATAAACCTGTTAGTTGTGCATGGGATGCCAAACACTAAAGATGCTGGCTGTCAGCAAGTATCAGAGGCTACTTCCTTCTTGTGGGGGACCTTGTCTGGCACAAAGGTTAAGAGCGTAAATTCTAGTTGGACTATCTCAAATCAAGTGAAGGAGTCTCGCCTACTTACTGTGTGATTTAGGAAAAACACTTAATCTCCCTGGATAGCAGTTTCCTCATCTGATACACAGATAACCAGGAGGATAATAGTACTCAACAGATAATGTTGCTGTGGACATGCAATGAAATAACGGATGTACACAGAATGTAAGAAGCACTATATGAATAGGAACTATCATTACTACTTTGAGAAATGAGCTCAGAGCGTCTTGAGTGATGATTGTACACTGATGACAGGCAGTAGATGGAGCCTGGAATCTGGTGAGGGGAGTCTTCCAGGGAGCATTAAGAGCATTAGTAAGGGAACAAGTCAACTTTACCATGACCATGGAAAGGACTCAGTTAAAGGGTCTGACATCTGATTCTGGCTTTCTGCTGACTCACTGAGTGATATTGGTCATGTCAGCCATCTTTCTCGGTTTCAATTAAGTTGAGACTCATTTCATCTCAACCTGGGACTGTGAGAAGCTGGTGAGGTCACATAATGACATTGCTTGGAAAAGTAGGAAGAGCTTGATCAGTGTGAACTATTGCTAGGAAGATGGCATTCAAAGGCTGAGAGGTTGGATGATACATGCTCCCTTCCTTGGCTTTCTGAAAATAGTGACACCATATGGTGTGGATCGTTCACTGCTGCTTATCACAAGGCAATGAGAAGAAATGCAGATTTGTTTCAGTCTTACTAGCACTCTTCCTTTTAATAAGAAGTACTTTTTT
Organism: Leopardus geoffroyi; assembly: GCF_018350155.1. NCBI lineage: Eukaryota > Metazoa > Chordata > Mammalia > Carnivora > Felidae > Leopardus > Leopardus geoffroyi. Next base: position 187,521,113 of record NC_059326.1, read on the forward strand.
CTGGTTGTTGTCTTCTTAAGAGGGTATGAACAAGAGGAGGTACAGTGTTGACTCTTAGAGAGCACTCCAAATGAAAGCTAGAACTCTCTGCTCCCGTCCATTTCTTTTCACCTCCCTGTGCTATTGGAAAGCCCAACTCTCATCTCTGCAGGCATCAAGTATCTCCCTGTGTGTCTGGGTTTCCTCTCCTGTGGCTCACCTGTGCCAACAGCCCCAGGGAGGATAGAGTCTGACTTTTGAAATCATTGCATTTGGTAATCAGAGAAGACACAGTCTGAGGACTCTTTATCCACAAGGTTTTGTTTCTTTTTTTTTTTTTTTTTTTTTTTTTAATCTCAACCTGGGTTCTTATTTGTAAAATCTGTTAGCTCATTGGCACTCAGTCTTACCCTGCATAAATTAATCAAGATTTCTTCAGTCTACCATTTTCAACCATTAACTCTCTTTCTTCTAAACTTTAATTAACCTATGAACTATTAACACTGATATAAATGGTTTTGTGTGGCAATTTCTTTGCATGGTGGCTTTTGTCCTATCTGTTAAGAGCCAGTGTTTGTTGAACTTCTGCTTCAAACAAAGCAATAGTTGGGGCTCTAGAATGTACAACTTTGTGGAAAATGCATTCTCTATCTCTGAGGCTCTTATCTCTAGAGAGATTCAATATGGATATAAAAAAATTAAATTTAAAATATAGGTCAATATGTGGTGAATTCCAAAGGGATGATACAACTGGCAGCTTCTACAAGGAAGTGAAAAATTGGAAATCCATGAGTCAGATCCTGCCCACAGATTTTTCTTTTCAAAAAACAGGAGTTGTCACATCATCTCTCTTTATCCTGAAAAATCAATAGATTTGGCAACTGGACTAGCACCAGAGCATTTCACTAGCAGAACAGTTGCCACCTTTCACACAGGGTAGCACTTGTCAGGTCTCACAGCCCCCGCCATCCCACAGTGTCCTCATCTGTACCTGGGCAACTTCCCTCATCCACCTTACCTGTCTGACTCCCATGGAGATTCTGAGTTCAAGAACACAATATTGTGGCTCAGAAGACCGAGAACTCATTGTGGGCTGGATAAGATCTCATGAACATATGAACATTTCTCATGGATCCTGAAGTCTAGGTAGCATTTTGGTAGGCAGGAGAGGTCTTTTCAAGCAAGGTATGATCAGAGGCATAAAAAGGGAGTACATATCCAGGAGGCAGCAAACAAACCAACAGGCTGAGCTGAGGGCCTACATTGAGAAGCGATGGAAGTAAAGAGTAGAAATGCAGACTGTGAAAGCATTTAGATGCCAGACTGAATTGATTGTGCTAACAATGAAGATCTCCTGAAAGTTTTCAAGCTCAAAAATACCTTGAGGTAAAGGATGTTTTAGGAAGACGCATGGATAACACATATGAAGGGTTAGAAAGAAAAGAGGTAAGAGGTAGAAATTACTTTAGAGGCTGATGCAGGAATCTAGATTTGAGGGCTAGAGGTCTGAGTCTGGCTGAAACCATCAGCAGTGAAAGTGGGGAGCCACAGTGAGGGAAGGGCTGCCAGAGTCTATAACCAATGAGTATGTGACATGTCAGGTTGAGGGAAAGGGAGGAGTCACATAAGAATGCATTGACCAGGCCTGTGGGAGGAAGAGATGTGCTGGAGGCAGGACTTTCAGGAAGACTGTATTATCCTTTCTGCAGGTGTACAAAGAATCTTCCAGAGGGGGTCTTCCTCCCCAATCCCTTCAGGAAATATTCTCATCCAGGCCTTTCTTTCTCAGGAAAAAGATGTGACTCCAGACAAAAATCTACTGGCCAAAGTACAAGATGCTGCTCTGTGGCTGGAGACCTTGTCAGACACAAAACCAGCCAAGCCTTCTCTCTCCACCACCTCCTCCATTGCTGACTTCTTCCTCGCCCTAACCATCTGCAACTCCGTCATGGTCTCTACAACCACTGAGACCAGGCAGAGAGTAAGGACCACCGATAGTGGGTGGTGGGATGGATGGGAGATGGGACAAGGGGTGAAGCCCTGAATAGAGGGACAAGATACTTGGACCCTAGTCACAGCATCACCATTTCACCACTGTGGGACCTTGAACAGATTTTTTTTCTGGGCCTCAGTTTCTTCATTTTTTAAAAGAAATGGAATAAGTTATAGATGAGCTTTCTATGTAGCTTTTAAACTTTGTATCTATCTGTCTGTAGGGTAGATATTAAGAGTTAATATTTACTAAGCAGTGCTGTGTGTCAGTCTCCATGCCAAACACATCACCTGCATTATCATTTAGCCCTCACAACCCAACAACCCTGTGAGCTATGTCCTTGCATTTCACAAGTGAAGAAACAGTGGCTCAGAGAGCTTGGACAACTTCACAAAGGATGTATGGGTACTACACAGCAGAACCCTCTGTACAACTACATAATAATATCACATTATACTGGTCTCTGTTTTTATGTGAGGGCAAATAATAATAATAATAATAATAATAATAATAATAATAATAAAAACCATGGGTGAAGTTCTGCCAATTTTGAGATAATGCAGCTGTATGGCCATTTATAGAAGTTTATACTCTGAATTGTTTTTTCAGTACTAAAGATAGATTGATCTTCAATTATCCACAGACTCTCACCCAAGCTTCCTTATGAGTGACTAAAGAGAATAATTGAGTGTTTTAACTTGTGGCTAATGAAATCAAGAAAAAGAGGGTTCACCCAGGTACCAACCCAAAGCCTCCCATATTACACTCAGATCCCATTCAGCCACTAAAAAGTCACCAAGTTATCAAAAGTTTTTAGGGAGATTTGGGAGGCAGGAAATGTTTTCTGAGAAATTAACTCTATTTTCAAGAAAGGAAGAAGTACATATTGGGAAGGATAGCATCCAACTCCCAATTTTCAAGTTAATGGGGAGATGTTAGCTGACAGGTAACTCAGGAGTCCAATCTCTGGAGCCAGGAACACCCAGATTTTAGTCCAGCTCTACTACTACACTCTAGGTGGTCATAGCCAATTTATTGAACCTCTCTGTGCCTCAGTTTCCTCATCTAGAAGTTAGGATTACATGGCATCTGCTAGAATTGCTGGGGAGGGCGAGATAAGATACTGCATGCAAGGATAAAGCAGACAAGGTCATGGAAAAGGCCCGGGGAATGTAAACTTTTACTATGGGTCTGGCTTTTGTCTCCTTTTCTTTCCTTTGTCCATGACCAAAGCAGGATTGTAAAATTGAGCATTACCAATCCCTAGAATGTCAAGGCTGGAAAGAAATATCTTCTCATGCTGTAGGTAGGTAAACTGAGGCTCACAGAGGTGAGACTTGCCTATAATCCCTAAAGCCCCAAATAATCCATTTATTGTAAAATGACCTTCCTCTTCTGCCATAAAACAGCTTGATACTTTTTTTTCCAACACTGAGAGTTAATGTTCCACTTCCCTCCTTTTACCACAAGGTCACCATGCCACCCTCTGCCAAGGCTCTGGGGACGTCCCTGGAGAAGATTCAACAACTGTTCCACAGACTGAAGCTTTTGAACCTTAGCCAGTCATTCTCATCCACTGTGCCCTCTGACACCGACCTGGGAGAGAGTTTGGGGGCCAACATTCCAACCCCAGACTCAGAAGAGAGGGATGATGTGTCTGTGTGCAGTGGAGGTAACTCCACTGATGGTGGCTATAGGAGCAGCACATGGGACCAGGTTGACATCCAGGGGTCTGGATTAGACGCTTCCTTGGAAGAGGTGCTGGAGGCCCCAGGTCTAGGCCTGGCCAGCCCTGAGCTCTGTTATGAGGCTGAGAGCCCTGATGAGGCAGCCCTGGTGCATGCCGCCCATGCCTACAGCTTCACTCTGGTGTCCCGGACACCAGAGCAGGTGACCGTGCGCTTGCCCCAGGGCACCTGCCTCACCTTCGATGTCCTCTACACCCTGGGCTTTGACTCTGTCAGGAAGAGAATGTCTGTGGTTGTGAGGCACCCACTGACGGGTGAGATCATCGTCTACACCAAAGGCGCAGACTCAGTTATCATGGACCTGCTGGAAGACCCGGCCTGCGGTGAGTCCCACCTCACCAGGGCTCCAGGAAGAGGGGTCCTTGGTTTGGGAGGCAGTATAGAACAGTAATGAGGAGCTGGAGTTATAGAGTCATTTAGTCCAGCAGGTCCCAGCTGGAACAGAGGCCACAAGATGCTTCCTTCAAAGGAGTTCTCTTAAATCATGCTGCATTCTGCATCTCCTCACCCTGGATTATTACAGTGCTCATGAGCTTATTATAGTCTTATACTGAAGAAACTTCTTTATTTATCCCAGTTTCTGGTTTTCCAAACTCATTTTTTAAACATGGATTATCCACACACAATTTTTTTCTACCAGGACACTCATTAACATAACCTAGAACACACTGTGGTCCTAACTCTTACTTGTGGAGAGAAGCCAGCTGAACCCAGAGAAGAAAGTGACTTAATAGAGGTGGCACAGCTAACCAGTGGTAAATCCTAGGCCTAGGTATATTGAATCTCAGTTCAGAGTTCTTTCTATGCCACCAGAATTCTGCACCAGGCTCAGTTCTCTCTGGGAAGCCTCAGGTGTCCCCCTTTATCATCCTTTTCCCCAGCCTCCCCCAAATGGATTTTCATAAACTTGTTCCAAGCCAGAAAAATGTTCCAAAGTCCCTACATATCAGTGTCCAATTTTGAAGCAGCATGAATTAGTGTGCAGCCGCTTCCTGATTGCTAACAAGAAGAAGACAGTTATGGGGCTGTGATTCTCCCAGGATAGTAGATTCCAGCCAAGCTTTAGAATTGCCCAGGCAGCCCTGTGCCTCCTGCATTATCAGCTATGGATTAAAGCCAAGAGGTTCATGGGGATTGATGAGTATTTAGAATGGGAAGGGAGCTAATTAGGTCTCTTCATCCCCAGACTCTGGCAGACAAGTGAATTCAGTGTTCCTGAGTCAAGGGAACCACGGCACTCTATCCCTGGGCAACAGCCATCCAAGCTGCCCTGGAGATATTTTTTCTATTTGTCCCTCACCTGATTCAAAAATAGATTAGAGAGGCTTCCAATAAAAGACACGTACACAATATAACTATTAAAACTGAGAGTCAAAGCTTTGAAAAGCAGGGAAGAAAATAACCCGAGATGTAATATATTTACAGTGTTTGAACATTCAACTTGACCCTGAGGTTCCTAGTAGCCTGAGAAAAAAAAGTGAACACTCCAGGGCACACAGGTAGAAGGCAAAAGGGTTTCATCTTGGGGAGCTAATGTCTTTGAAAATAAAATGTTGTAGATAGTGCTCAATAAGACAGTAGTGCTCAATAGGCACAAAGATTGTGCTTCAGGCACTAGGGGAAAAGTAGAACCTGAAAAATGAGAAGATAATCTTTAAAAGGATTTTTATATTGCATAAAATATCCTTGGGATAATACCATGGGAAAAATCAGAGATTTGTTGGATTTCCTTATAATTATTTTACCGTAAAGAATTGTATGTTTAATTTTGCATTATATGAAGGGAGTAGATGAGGTACATAAAATCTGCTTGCTACTTCTGGCCTCTAAAGATTGCAATCCAGCCCTGGTAAAGAAGGATTCTGAAGATTTCTCCCAGCTGACTTTTACACAGTGCTGCACCTGATTAGTGATGTCTGTGACATCTTAGATAAAGGAGGTGGTGATGGCATCAATCCTGCCCCATACCCACCAACCCAGGCTGAAAAATTATTTTTATCTGATAGATAAAAGTACTGTAATTGCAGGAGAAAAAGATAAATTTCTTCTGAAAGAAACATGTAAGACTTCCTAAAGGGGACTTTGAGCAACACAATGAAATATTTTTATACTAGAGTTATAGGAAATGCAAAAAATATTTTTTCTAAGGCCATTTCCTATTATAGAAAGAAAGCCTAACTCAGAAAAACACCCCCCTATGTGGTGAAGAACTTAACAATGAGATTCAGATCTGTGGCTGTCTTGGGATCTAACTTGATATAAAGACTGAAATAGATGACACAGGGGATGATGGATGATATGTCTAAGACTTAGCAAACAGTTTATCCAGGGATAAACTGGCTACCTGGAAAACACCTGAGGTAATAACAAACATTCAGACTTCTGGCCCATCCCCTGATTCAGAAGGACTTCAACTGGACCTGGGAATCTCTATTATTTGTTTAAGTTCCCAGGTGATTCTAATTCAAACAAGTATTTGGGAACAATACCTAAAATGACCTACCTTCCCTAAATAGAACTTTTCTCAGCTAGGCCTTTTTGGTCAGATACAGAAGGCAGAGAATTTAAAGACTCCTGGAGTCATCACCTGTTGGGACTTCCTGACAGCCAAGAGAGATCTTCTATGTTTCTGGGGTGGGTTATAAGGGGATTCCTCCTCACTCATGGAGGACAATGACTATTTTACAGCAACTGATTCTGATATGGAAAAGAAGGTGAGGAAAATCCAAGCCAGGACCCAGAAGCACCTAGACTTGTATGCAAGAGATGGCCTTCGAACACTGTGCATCGCCAAAAAGGTAAAAATAAATTTCTCCTTTAGTAGCTTTAAGGTCTCAACACTGAGTTGGTCATTTCTATTCCATTTTAGAAGGCCCTTAATAGTGGTTGTTTTAATATTTTCAAAATTAGCTATTTCAAACATTCCAAATTCTGACTCACTACAAAGACCAAGGATTTTGATAATTATGCTGGGACAAAACTCTGGATGGCAAGATTCCATATTAGCATGGTTTTGTTCCCCATTTTTCATTATTTATACATATAATTGGTAACCCATTACTCATAAAATAATTTTTACTGTTATAATTTTACCTTCAAAGTATCCTTTTAAATTTTGCATTATTTGCCTAGATTTGAAATTTAAGAGATACTATGTGATCACATAAAATTCTAGATTTCTGATTTCTCTTATAAATGTAGAGCGTCTGATGAATGGAGTCGACATTCTTGAAAGGCAGCTAATAGCTAGAACCAAGTAGTAGCTGATCCCTTTGATGAGGGATATATTCTCCTGTGTTCTGTAATTGGTCACAGCCCCTACCTTCCCTGTTGCATTGCCCTTGGCTCAGCTATAGTCATGTATTTACCCACCTCTCACCCTGCAGGCCTTTGACTTTGCAACACCTGCAAGGAAGGCAGGCAAAGAGAGATGAATATCAGATTAGAGGCATCTAATGAGGCACCTAAAGTCAGATGGGGAGCTATGATGACATCCACTGCTAGATGGCTAAAAGTAGTTTCTTCTCTGCAGATCCCCAGAGCTCTTCATCTTTTATGGTGCTTAGTGCAGCAAAGTTTAAGAGCACCCACTTTAAAGTCAGACCTACCTGGGTACAAGTTCCAATCTCACCACTTACCTGGTGTGTGACCTTGGGAAAGTTTCTTCACCTCTCTGACTTTGGGATTTTCTTATCTGTAAAATAGTACTAATGCCCCCTACCTCAAACAGTTGTGATAGAGATTACTGAAATAACACATGTGTAGTGCCTGAGACAGTGACCAGTGCTTACTACTCCACAGATTATAATTATACCCTTACCATCTTCTATTTTCCCCTGAAGTTATTTGTGCATACTTTGCCTCCTCTAATAAGAATGTGAATTCCTCAAAAGCAAAGGCCTATTGTGTCCCCTTGGTTTTCCTTATAATTCCATGTTGGACAAAAGAATAATTTATTGTAATAAGAGACAGTATGCATGTAATACTAACAGAGGGATATAAATGTGCTGTGGACTCCAAAGGAGGAAGAGATGCCCTCTAGTTTGGTTCTTCCAGCTATTGGGTACTCCAATTGCTGCCACCTCTCTACCTGGCTCTCCATCCTTCAACTGATGTCTTCAAGGAACAGAAAGAAAGCCAAGCTCATTGCTTGCATTTGCCCCTCCCTGTGACTGACCCCTTCTTATCAGTGTATCTCAACTCGGACTTCACTTTGTCTAAGAAAACTAAAAATCCAAATGAAATAATCCTTCTTCCCACGGCTATCACCCTATCCAGTCACATTCTATCATGTCACTCTTTATTTTCCTAAAATTATCTGTTCTTTTAAATAATTTACATGGATTAATATCTCTCACCCTCCACTACCCCATAAGCCCAGGAATCTTGTCTGTCTTAATCACTGCTATACCTCCAGTGCCCAGAGCATAGCAGGAGCAGGGGCTCAATGGATGTTTGGTGATAATGGAACATGAGGATCAATCCTTCATTGATTCATGCATTCAAAACAAACAAACAAACAAAAAACATTGAGGAGAAATAATTGTGTAGGGAAGCTCAGACAGGCCAGGCACATCTGAATTGGCCAGTATTCACCCAGCATTGTGAAAGAGCCTCTTCCTGTTCCGTAGGTCATAAGTGAAGATGACTTCCGACGATGGTCCAGTTTCCGGTCTGAGGCGGAGGCATCCCTCGACAACCGAGATGAGCTTCTAATGGAGACGGCACAACATCTGGAGAATCAACTCACCTTACTCGGTAGCTAAAAATAAGTCATCATTAAATTAAAAAAAAAAAATGCTTCAAGCTGGAAAGGGAGTTCTTGTCCCGACTCTGACACTGCTACAGATGTGTCTCAACTAGGAACCTTCCCTGGAGTGCCCTTCCAGGTATTTGGCACAAATGGTGCCAATATCCAACCCAGACTCCACACACCACTTCCTGAGGATGCCCAGGAGCATTCCCACACTTTCTGTTGGACAAAACCCAGGAGCTTGGTTGCTTCTCCATTTTTTCAAATGCTTATTGAGCACCTACTATATTCCAAAGTGCATGCTAGGCATTGGGACTAGGGAACAAGAGCCACAGGCCCTATCTTCTCAGAGCTCAATCTAGCAAGGAAACTGGATGATTCAACAAGGAATTTCAAGTGAGTGTGATGAGGGTTGGGCTGGAAGACGTGCCTGGTTGTATGGGACCACAATCTAGACTGGGGCCAAGGAGAGTGCAGGAAGGTAAGAACTGAGCCGAGCAATGGAGCTAGTCAGGCAAAGAGGAAGAATTTTCAGGCAGAGGGAGGGGACAGAATGAAGAGATAGAGGTGAGACAGACCCAAGAGGCTAGAAACTCCAAGGTCTGCTATGACTGGACCACAGAGTTGGGGGAGAAATGATGTGAGGTGGGAAAGGTCAGCATGACCCAGGTTATGAAGGCACTTAACTCATATGCTAACAGTTTAGAGAGAAGGGAGTAAAAGCAGGGACAGGTTCATACTTTACAAAAATTACTCTGGCTGCTGCTGTATGGAAGTTCGATCAATACACTGAGGGAAGAGGAGAAGCAGGGAGACCAGCTAAGACTGTAGTATTGTGTTTCTGTGGGAGGAAAAGCATTACCCAGGTAGAAGGAGGAAGCTTTATTTAATCAGGGCTAATTACCTCACAGCTCAGGAGCAAGATCTGAAAAAGGCAACGTGTGACAGCACCCTGCCACTGGCCACATGGCTAAAGCCTTCTTTCATCTTGGGAGGCAATGCTGAACTGGGGATGAGGGCCAAACAACCCCCACCCCCCTGAGCTTCAGTTTTTCTGTATAAACCATACTGCTCCAAGCTCTCAGCCACGCAGGGGTGCAAGGCGACAGACCCAGGGTTGCTGAAAGAAGATGGTGATGCCTTTACATACTAAATATAGCAACAGGATTTGGCAGAAGAGTGGCAAGCAAGGGGAGACCATTTGTTCCCCACCTCCTTCTGCCTTATTTTTGTTCCTGTGTTTTGACTCCGGGACCTTTGCCTATTGCCTCCCAAAGCTCCTCTGAAAGCTGGCCATGAGAACTTATTTTAACAGAAACCAGAGGGTAGCCAGGCCAGACAGCTCTATCCACCACACGAGACCACAGAATGTCATCCCATTAGGGCATGTGACTCCTTCCTCACCCGCCTGAGGCTGCTTTTGTTTCAGGGGAGGGTTCTAGTTTCAGTCAGTGAGAGGTGCTCCTCAGCTGGTTCGGCATGAAAGAGAACGTGCTTGTCAAGGTCTGTTGGCTTCCCTTGCTGGGAAAGACTTTCACCACCTCTCTGTTTCATTTTTTCTTTCACACAAATAAATGTGTTTTTCCTCTCTCCTCCTTCACTCTGCCTCCCTATAGTATAAATCAGCTTCAGAATCTCACCTTCCAGGCTAACCCTTGGAGAGAAAGACAAGGATTGAAGCAACACTTATCATGGGGTTGTTTACCTGCACATCTGGGCCTGCAATACAAAAGAGGCACTTATCAGGATAGAGTCATCATTTTTGTTCCCTCAAGGTGGCTTTGGAAGGAGAGGACTGGGACTGGGAAGAGATTTCATCTTACCACCAAGAATCTGCCCTGCCACTAATACTGCATTTGCATTTACACTGAGTCCCACACTATGAAATGGTCTTTTCAGTATCCATCCAGTGTAACTGCTTTGCCAACCTATTGTCACTAGGGATTGTTAAAAGAAATGAAATGCCTTGCTCCTGCCCAGAGTGAAGTGGGTAGCCATTAGTCTGTGGTCTAAAAAGAATCTCAATTTAAATACAGATTTTTGCCTAATCAGTTAGTAACTATTTGATATTTGGGTATATATTCATCAGGGTTGGTGGAAAGCTTGAGATCATTCAAAAATTATGGAATCTGCATGTTTAATTCCAAGATTATCATCAAAAACCTGAGTCCTTATTTTGCTGTGAACTGTTAGAGAGCAAAGGTCTCAGTCTCTCTACTTCTCTCCACTCCCATTGCTGGTAGGCCCACAGGGGCTACTCCTCCACAACTCTGCTAAACCTCTAATCTCATCCTGCTTCCCAATCTGTTCCCTAGAATGATCTTCTTAAAACTCAAAACTGATCCTGTCACTCTCCAACTTAACTCCCTTTAATAGCTTTCTTGTCTACCAAATAAATTCCAAATTCTTTAATGCTCTGACAAGGCTCTGCATGATCCAACAGCCTTACCTCCCTTCCTGGCCCCATCTTTCACCCCATTCTGCCTCCCTTTCTTCACCTTTGTCTACTCTGGCCTCTGAGCCTTCATACATGCTCATCACTTTACCTGGAATTCTCCTCCTTTGCTACTTCTTGGCCTTATCTGCCAGGTCTGAGCTTAAATAGCACTTCCTAGCAAGGCCTTCCCTGACTATCTAGATGAAGTTCAGGTCTTCTAGTATATGTTCACCTGGCATCCTGGGCTTTGCCCCTCATATAGTTCAGTTATAAATTATTTTTTAATAATCTTTTGAGCTGCAAGAGGGACCAGCTCCATTTCACTGCTGTATCTTGGGTGCTTAGCGCAACCTAGAACATTGGAGATATTTAGTAATCATTGTCTGACTTGATAGGGCTTTGGGGAAATTAAACAGCTACTTTTTCACTCTAAATGTAAGCTCTGGTGTCTTTGATCACTCCAGGAGCCACTGGGATTGAAGACCAGCTGCAAGACGGGGTTCCAGACACAATTGCTGCTCTGCGGGAAGCTGGGATCCAGCTCTGGGTCTTGACTGGAGATAAGCAGGAGACAGCAGTCAATATCGCCTATTCCTGCAGATTGTTAGATCAGACTGACACTGTTTACTCCATTAATACAGAAAATCAGGTGAGGCCAAAGTAGGGACCACATGTCCAAGTGCAGAACAGCCCCTAGACCAACAAGAGATAGGGTTATGGGAGGGATTTGGGTACAGAGGGGAAGCACCCCTACCCTTAAAATATCACTGAACCTTGGAGCTCAGAGGTCCCCAGAAATCATCCCCCTCATCCCCATGCATGGCTGACCAGTTTGATTATATTACATCTAGTAGTACATGTTAGAAAGTTTTGATCTTCCAGATTTCACCTTTGGCCCAATCTCCTCATTTTACAAATAAGGAAACTAAAGACCCTTGAGACTAATTCACTTGCCCAGGGTCACCCTTGTAGTTTCTGATAGAACTAAGTCTAGAACACCATTCTCTGCCAGGCCAGTGCTATCTTCATTATACCACATTGTTTGCTCACAGAACCCCAGTTGTTAGTTTCTTATACTTTGGACTAACTCTTCCATTGAAAAATCCCCAACTAAATTGAAATGATTATGAGTTTAAAATTGCAGCTCCAATTTGTATGTCAGATTGGTTTGCCACAGAATAAAACCTGAAGGAAATGATTCATGAGACCAGTAAATTTTAACAGGATAGGAGAGAGAGAAGCAAAGTCCTAAAACTGCAATTTTAAACCCCAGTAGGTTGTGGGTGGCAGGGGATGGGGTTTGAAGAAAGGGCTGTGTAAAATCTGGAGAAGAGTATTCAAAGTTATAATACAATTTTATATTTAGGAGAAAAAATCTATTTTCACAATGCAAACCACAGAAAGTGAAGTTTTAACACCTTGGTTGATGAATATGGGAAGTAGGCATTGAGATGTATGCTTCCAAAAGGAAGCAGGAAAACATTGTCCTGGAAGGGCAGTGGGAGCAGGGCACTGGAAGGGAGACCTAGACGCACCATGGGAGAAAGGATGGAGAGAGGGAGGAACATGGGAAAGAACAGCACAAAAAAAGGATACAGGGACAGTGCCGGAACCTCTTTTGGTTTTGCTTAAAACGGATATGGACCCAGAATAGAAGTTCGGAAGATTTAACTCTGGTTTTTATTCCGTAACGAATCCACATCACATACTTTTTAAACAGTAGTGTATACTATGAAAAGTGCTGAGGCCCTTTAGATGAATTGGAAAAATCACTTTCTTGTCAGGTGCACAGATTATGCTCTGATTATATTAAACTCCAATGAATTTTCAAAATGAAAATAATCTTGGGGAAATCTTTGGCATTAATATTATGCTTAGGAAAGAAAGTAATTTGCTGCTTGCTTGAGTACTTGATCCCTGTAATAGCGTTGATGTCTGCCTGCCCTACTCACAATGGAAATTCTGTTTGCAATGATCATTTCACTTCAGGTAATTCCAGGAGGAGGACATGGGCAAACTTGTGAGTCAGCCAGTCCAAGGGGGATAGAGTGGGCTTCTGTGGTTTCTGTTAAATACAATGCATTCCTATAGGAAGCTGAAGATGTTTAGCAATTAATTATCCAATGTTCCTAAGGAATAGCGTGTCACATTTCATGTTTGGTTCAGTCACTGTTGAATCATTCAAAGATGTTTGGGACCCTGATGGTACCTGAATGTTAGGACCAGCCCATGCCCTGAGTCCTTTAAACCTGTAATATTAGTCTTTCTACCTGAGAAAAAGTGGTGGGTACATGGATATGTTAAGCCAAAAACAGGAAATCCATTCCAAATCTCAGATTTATTTAAACCTTAGTTTAATATAATTATGTATTCAGTGGATATTTCCTCCAAGGGTTTTAATCTGCCTAATTCATTATAAATTGATTTAGGGCTACTGTTTCTTTGTTATGTATCTTAAAGCTGTAAGCAGGTTATGGGACCTCTCTAGACCTCAGGGTTCTCTTTCATAAAATGAGAGAATTACTATCATCATCAGTGGAAGTGCTGGTCTGTCAAGGAATTTAGAAGGAACTAGAGCATTAGAAACCAATAACAGAAATGATTATTGTCATTATTAGTAGCATATATTGAAAGCTTAATATGGTCCAGATATCATACCTCCCTAAACTTCACCCTCCTCATATGTAAAATAGGGATTAGAAAGATTTATTTCAGAGGCTATTGGGAGGATTAAATAAGATCATAGAAGAAAAATACTTATTAGCACAGTATTTAACACACTCCAAAATTCAGTGGCTGAAAACAACCAACATTTATTATCCCACAGTTTCTGTGGGTTAGGAGTCCAGGGTCAGCTTAGCTGGGTACCTCTGGTTCAAAGTCTCTCTGAAGGCTGAATTCAACCTGTCAGGTCTGTGGGCTCATCTAAAGGCCCCAACTAGTGGGTTGTTTGGGAATGAAGAGAAGGCCATCCTCAAAGCTTACAGACATGATTGCTGGCAAACTTCATTTCCTTACCACATGGACCTCTCCATAGAGCTGCTTCACAACATGGCAGCTGCTTTCTCCCACAGCAAGCCATCCAAGAGAGAGGGAAAAGAGTGCCAAATTGGAAGCCACAAGTCTTTTTATAAGCTAATCTGGAAAGTGACATCCTATCACTTTTGCAGAATTCTCTACATTAGAAAGGAATTGCTAGGTGTGGCTCATAACCAAGGGGAGAGATTGCACAGGGGCATGCATCCCAGGATGGCAGGGATCATTGAGAACCATCTTGGAGGCTGCCTACCACAGTACCCGGCATGTACTTAAGGTTAAATGAATGGTAACTATTGTGGTTATTACATCATACTTTGAAATAAGCAAATTCAGAAATTTTATTTTGAAACATATCTCCAGTGACTTCCTGCAGTCCTGCGTTGGAGGAATTTATATAATTTATGCTGGCCCCAACTCCCAGCAAGGACTATCTTGATCTCTTTCCCAGATAAGTGCCTCAGGCATAACCACCCACCCCTGGCACAGCTTCCTCTCACCCCTCTAGGTTCTGGGCATACCCTACTGCTTGCAACACTCAATTTAGCATCCCCTAAGGGAAGACTCGGGAATGATTAACTGCAGTTCTGCTCACTCCAGAAGAAAGTATCCCAAATAATCTCAGAAGCTTCTAGATCAATGGTCCCCAAACCTGTCATACCAGAAAAATCTTCACAATTTTTGCTTAAATCCACATATTACCTGTACTTTTTTTTTCATGTAATGAATTCATTTAAATTGACTCACTTTGAACACTTTTAAATTTATTTTTAGAATAATTTTTTAGGACTATACTAAATGAAAACCATCATCCTTGCCATGGATAAAAGAACACTGCTAAATGAATATCATGTGAACAAAACAATGCTATTAAAATCAATAATACTACTGACTGCCACAACTTTATTTGAAAGTAATGTTGCAAAATCTAATAAGGTACTAAGGATATATTTAGAACCAAAATCTGACTTGATCTCTGATATAATCAAAAGTAAAAGAGGAAATAAATTCTTCACTATGTTTCGAGGTAAATGTCAGAAAAAATAAGTTTCTTTACATCAGTAAAATGTTCACATTCATAGTCAGTTTTAACATGTATGAGCAACACATTCATATCAACAGGTAAACACGCAGTGTATTTTTTCAATTGGGAAGCGATAATTCAAGCAGTGATGATCTGCCTCCACTAGTAAGTTGGATGAGCTAGCGCAAGTTACTAAAGATTTCACTGTTTCAATTTCCTCATCACTCAGTTTCCTCAGGAGAACCAAAATGATTTGTAAGAAATAAAAAGCACTGTATTATCATGACATATTATCATTATTTACCATCATATTCATATTTATTAGCTTATACCATCCCTGTATCATTCCCCATCTTGCTGAGCTATTTCCACTCCCATTGCCTAGCAGTCTCTCCTATTTTGCCATTAATTTGCTTCCAAATTAATATTGCTTTGATGCTTTTTGAAAGGTTGAAGAGAAATGTAAGAATCAGAAAATGATTCCTGGGTAATTTCTATGGTGGTAGAATTTCATAACTATTTTACTAAAAGATAAAGTGAGATCTTTAACCTACATTTCTGTGTTGTTTACTAATACCATATTTGTTATTCTGACTCTATAGGAAACCTGTGAATCCATCCTTAACTATGCACTGGAAGAAGTGAAGCAATTTCATGGACCACAGAAGCCAAACCGCAAGCTCTTTGGGCTCTGCCTACCTTCTGAGACACCACCTCCTACCTCAAGAGCTGCAGTTCCAGAAGTTGGATTGGTCATCAATGGGAAGACATTGAATGCCATTTTCCAGGGAAAGCTGGAGATGAAATTTTTAGAGCTGACTCAGTATTGCCGGTCTGTCCTATGCTGCCGTTCTACCCCTCTCCAGAAGAGTATGATAGTCAAGCTGGTGCGAGACAAGTTGAGCGTCATGACCCTTTCCATAGGTACCCATCATGCTGAGATGTGGGTGCAGCTTGTAAGGCTGATCTGACAAAAGTCCTGGGCCAGAGGTGGGAGGTCACATATCAAAGTCGAGACAGCCAGGCTGAGGATTATTTTCTCAGACTGAGAGAGTTCAAAGTGACAATCAATACGTGGCAGCTGGAGATGAAACAGAGGCTAAGTAGAGTGAGAAAGTGATTCACAGCTCTGAGGATTAGCAGGTCACAAAGGAAAACAGGGCTGGGATGGAGGTCAAAGCCAAAAGAGGCCTCAAATTCAGAACATTCACATAACTCAATAATGTACACTCAGGCCAATCAGTTCTGGGATGCAGACCATTTCCCTTTCGATACTTAACACATGGCATAATAACATAAACCTAAGATGTTTGTGGATTTGATATTCTGCGTATTGACGGCTGGTGGGGAGATTTTAGAAGCTGAGCCTTTCACATATGTTCATTCCTAAATACAAGGCCCAGCACAAAGCACATTCTCAACAAATGCTAGCCTCTTGGTTGATGAAAAAATTTCTCATAAGAGACTAAACTTTAATCATGGTTAAGGCAGAGAAATAAAAACTGTACCTACATCAACAAGCAAACCTGGTTTGCAGGAATCTTCATGATGTAGTCTCTGCTAACCCTCCAGTCATGTCCTTAACCACAGAAACCCCTGTCCCCAACATTTGAACTCCATGCTCCAGTCAAATGGAACTGTCTCCATTCTCCATGAGGTTTGTCCTATCTCCCTCACTCCCAGGCCTTTGTACAAGCTATTTCCTCTATAAAACACCCCTTCTTCTAATCCCACCTAACTTTCCTTATCTCTGAGAACTCCCACAGCACACAGCCCTCAGAGCTGCAGAGCACTGGTTTGCCTTCTGTGAGGGCCTGCTCAGTAGACCATGAGTTCCTTGAATAGAGGGACCATATCATTCATACCATTTCATCCCATGCTCTGCACACTCCAAGCACATAGTAAATATTGCATTCATTTAAGGATATTCTTGCAGATGGTTCCAGGTTCTATCCTTCCTACACAGACATGGAAAGAGATTTTCCTTCCTGGCATTTCAAATAAGTCTCTATTATATATTGTTTTTTTCTCCCATTCTTCAGGTAAAAGCAGTTCAAAACAAAAAGGGGAGGGGAGGAATGGGTAGACAGGATACAGGGAGCAAAACTTTAGCAACTGCATCCTAATTTTATTCCCTGAATTGCCCTCTTCAAAACTTTAGACACACACAAGGCAACAGCCCAGGACTGACTCCCTGAGGTAAGAAATTGGTTCTGCTGCCATAGAGGCAGAAATAAAAACAGCAGGGTAAGCAATGGCATGATTCCACACCTCTACTTCCAGTAGTTTGCTAACAGAAGAGGTTAAAGGGTAGACTTGTTTGCCATGGGGAAGATAAAAATTATGTCCTGTTATGCTACCATGAAAAAAAAGTAATCATTACAAAAATAATGGCTACTTATAGTGAGAAAATTGTTAATATTAACAAATTTCATTGCCAAATAATTAAGAGAAGAAAATTCTCCCAATCCCATAGTCTCTATGGTATCTAATATAAATTTAATTACATATTATTATGAGAACTTACTGGAAAAAGAGGTGTGGCCAGGAGGAGAATAAAGGCAATGCAGTCCACAAACCAGTCCACCAGGCTGAATCCAAACTACATGTTTTTGCAGGGATACTAAGAATGATTTTTATGTTTTTAAATGTGAAATGTGTAAAAGACTGCCTCTCAGCAAGAACAGTTGTTCAATTTTGCTTCTTGGCCACAGAGCTTAAAATATTTACTATCCGGCCCCTTACAGAAAAAGTTTGCTAAACTCTATTCTGAAAGATAAAGCTCTGGAAAAAGCCAGGTTTGTAAGGAAAGCCTCAATTGTATAGAGCTGTGCTGTCCAAAATGGTTGACACCCAGCTCTGCATAGGTATGGAAATTTAAAATTAAACACAATTCACCAGCTGCATTTCAATGGTCACATGGGGCTAGTGGTTTCCCTCTTTGACTGTAAAGATATAGCACATTTCCATTATCACAGAAAAAGCTATTTGACAGTGCTGGAAGCTATGTGTATATGTGTATTTCCATGCCCTGACCTCCAATTTTCTGAAACAACTTAGTTCATTAAATGGGAACTCAGTGTGATTAAATGTTCCTCAACCAAAAAAACCCAGTTGATCCTATTTTCCTATATTCAGAAACAAAACTGAATACCATCCCTGTGCCTGGACACTATTGACAATCTTTGATGAGTTAGCTGTCCAGACATTCTAGCAGTCTTAATATGGTCAGTATTTTAAGTTATACTGAGTTAGGAAAGTTATCAGAAAAATCTTAGTGCCAATGCTCCTGGGCCTTTTCCCGAGCTGTATTACCCTTGCTAAATCTCTACTTTGCTCAAATTCTCCATTTAGCCATTAGTAAAGTCCACTGTAACATTTGTGAAGGCCTGTTTTGTAAACTGTAAAGCACTGCTCAAGTCTCAGTCACTACTGTATTCCCAATACCTAATGTGCCTAGAAAAAAAGACACAATAAACATTTGTTGAATAATAGAGCTCCTTGTCAAAAAAGAAAAAACCTCTCTCAGGCCAAATAGCAATGACTTTTCCTATAGGACTAATCAGAGCATTGTAAAAGGATTTGATTATATACAAATGGGGACACGTTAGAGCCACTCGTGTAACACCATTTTCATTGTCATGCAGCAATTAGACCAGCAATAAAGATACCTCATGACCTCTCTTCTTTCAGGTGATGGAGCAAACGATGTAAGCATGATTCATGCTGCCGACATTGGAATTGGAATATCTGGACAGGAAGGCCTGCAGGTATTGTTCCCCTCCATTCTTCTCCTTTCTACCCTAAGTCTCCTTATTGGAGAGTTATGGAATTCCCCACAGTGTTGGAGGAATCTCTCCCCAAGAGCTTTGCAGAATTATCATCTTAGAGTTGGGGGGTGGGGGGGGCTTCCTTCTTACGTAACTTACTTCCTCTTACATAACCTCCATCACTATACCCCTGCTGCCCAGTCCCTCTGGTACAGAGAAAAATAGAAGGATGTTTGGCTTTTTATAGACAGCTGGCAATACCTGTATTCTAAAGCCAAAGAGTGCCTAACCATTCAGGTAGGGCTAAGCCTTCCTCTGACTCCATATTTCCTCCCTGTAGCCTATACCCACATCCAAGGGTATAGTGCCCTCCATGAGCAGTGACAGATATAAGAACATTTGAAAACACATTTCAATTGCCATTTTAGTCTTGATGGCTAGATTGACCTATAAATTGTTAGGTACACTTTAATAGACATACCTATGTCAAAATTCAGCTTGGGACAAGCATATAACTTGAGCTACTAATGTCTCCCATTAAAACAAACCCCACCTTATCATTCTGAACTATTAACAATCATATTCGCACCTCTGGTGCATACAATAGGTATTGCCTAAGTTTGTTGATAAGGATGAAAGAACACAGTTACCTTTTGAGTATCTACCATATGCCAGCACTCTACTAGGCACCTCACTTGATATTCTAATTAACATGAACAATCACAACCCCATGTGTTAGGAATTATTACTCCATTTGTTTTTTCAAATCAAACTTAGTCTGGGAGAGGTTAAACAGTCTGACCAAGACTCACACCAGGATTTATAACCAGGCATATTTCAATTTTATACTCTTAAAAGAGTACTAAGAGCTATGTCTTGTTCTAAGCAATCCTAAGGGCAGAAGACATATTTCAGCTCCATGTAAAGGAAGAACTATCCAACCATCAGCTCCATCTAAGAATGGATCAAATGGTCTGCCACAGGAGGTGACCAAGGGAGTTGAGAGGTTTGAGAATTACTTGCACAGAAGCCCCTACTCTCTGGTTAGCCATCGTATCTCTAGCATGGTGCCAACACATTTTAGGCCATAGTTACTGTTTATTGGATAAACAGAAGGAGACGAAGGGCCAGACTAGACCAGTGGTCCCTTATGAGCTGCCTTTCTTGGATTCTAGTAAGGTTTGGCTTTTCCAGAAGAGAGGATGGGGTGAACCACCCAAGGGTGCCACATAATTACAAAGGGTCTTTTCGGCCCTACCAGCTGTGGACCTAGAACAAAGCATGGCCCTTGAGGGAGTCTCTGTGGTTCACTGGCAGCTGTGG
The DNA here is from genome assembly GCF_018350155.1 of Leopardus geoffroyi. NCBI lineage: Eukaryota > Metazoa > Chordata > Mammalia > Carnivora > Felidae > Leopardus > Leopardus geoffroyi. The sequence continues at coordinate 187,541,176 of NC_059326.1, forward strand.
ATAGAGGCTGATGTCTCTGTTCTGCCCTCTCAGGCTGTCATGTCCAGTGACTTTGCCATCTCCCGCTTCAGACACCTCAAGAAGCTGCTGCTTGTGCACGGCCACTGGTGTTACTCACGCCTAGCAAGGATGGTGGTGTACTACTTCTACAAGAATGTGGTGAGTAGCCCTATAGCAACCTCCCACCCAGGCCTTGGGAGGCCCAGCCAGGGACCCAGCTCCCACCACAGTGGTAGACAAACCTTTTCAGCATAAGGGAGTAAGTCAGGATGGCCTGGATTTTGAATCCTGAGACTGTCTCCTACTAGCTCTGTGAACTTGAGCAATGTAATTCATTTCTCTGAGCCTCAATTTCTTCTTTGGTAAAATGGGCTAAGACTATTGTGTGAAGTTATTGTGAGCATTAGCAATACTGTATGGAAAGCACCTGGCACACAGAAGGCAGTATGAGTGGTTACAAGCACAGACTCTTGCGTCAATCTTATTTGGTTCAAATCTATGCTCTTACATTTGATAATGGCCTTATCACCTTATAAAGTTAGCCATTATTTTTTATTATTGTTACTATTGTCATTACTCTTAGATGGGCTCCATAAATGAGATTTATTTTCTGACTGCAAGGAAGAAAGAACTCGAATAACTAGCCTGACATGTATCTGAGATTTTTCTCTCCCTATAGAGCCAACCCAATGCAAGAGCTATAGCCTATCCCTTGGGAGAGTACAGGTTAAGACCAGTCTCCTAGCTTCCACCTGAGACTCTATGTATCACTTCAACTTTGCCAGCCTTCCCAGCAAAGAATTCACAGAGGTCAGGATATTTAAATAAAATATCTATTAGCAAAAATGTTTTAAAGGGGTAGATCATCTGGATTTTAGTTTTGCCTGACTCTAGCATGGTGTGTGAACTTGTAAGAGTCATTTAACCACTCTGAGCCTTGGTTTCCTCATCAGTAATATGGAGACACTATGACTCCCTCTTCCCTAGAAGTATTATTTAAGAGGCTTTAGAGTCAGAGCTCAGGAAAGTATGTAACACTATAAAATACAATCCTAGGAAGATACCATTGTTTCTCCTGAAAAATAGTTCATTTCTGTCTTATCGATAAGGGCCCAAAGCAGGCACACACCAACTGAGGCATTAAAACTGTCAGCAGCTCTTGTTTGAAAAGTGGGGAGGTGGGGAGGGACAGGGGAACTGAGTTTTCATTACCTAGTTCAAGGACCTTTGAATAATCCCCAGGAGTCTGCAAATAGAATCCGATTCCTGTTTGCATAAGGAAAAAGGGAGGATTAAGAGCAGGGTGGTAGAAGAAAAATGCATTAGCCAAGTAGCAGCTACGAAATTGCATTGTGTCCCCTTATTCCACTCTCCCAGTCCTGATTTAGGCATGTCACAGTTGCCCTTGCTCAAGAGTGAGCATTTTTGTGCAAAGTTCAATGTGTATGTAAATAAACAGCATGACAAAAAATAATGTAAATTCGATAAACTGGATGGTAATATTCAGCAAGTCTATGCAAACAAGTCACTCTATTTAACTTGAAACTCACTCTGAGCATGAAAGACTGTTTACTTAGAATTCAAAATGCCCATTTAATTTTTTTTCTTGCCTCCAAAGGAGCCGTTCTTTTGAATAAGCACAACCTCTTCTCTGCATTAAATTTGTGAAATAGAAAAGGAAATGTTTCCAGCCAGCCATGCTTTCAAAGCTTAAATGGTATTTATTTCCAGCCCGATGCCGTGCTCGAAATTGTGATACTGATGTGGCATTATCTCCCCATTGCAATTAGAGGGTGGAGAACTATGACTTCCACATCCAAAACCAATTTCATAGGGGATTAAAACCCTGCATGCTCTGAAATTTGAACAATGAATTAATTACTGCACTGTAGCTACTTGGGAGGAAAACGCAGGCCCCAGTCTCCGTGAAGCTGTCACCAGGTTCAGTGGGTGCCCTCAGAGGCGCAAAGATTCCAACCAGAGGAAGTGGAAGCAAACAAGGTCCTAACAGGGCCTGCGGAGGAAGGAAACACTTCAGTGTTAAACTCCAGGGTGAGTATTGGGACAATAGAACAGCAAAGATTTATTTCATTTATTCAAATCATCATTGAACAGCTGTGTCTGGAACCTTATCAGACACTGGATATAGAGAATTAGACAGACGTGGTCCCTGCCTCATGAGGCTGACAGTCTAAATCAGGGCTCAGTAAGCTTATTCTGCAAAGAGCCAGATAATATTTTTAGTTTTGTGGGCCATATAGCCCATTGTACCTACTCAACTCTGCTGCGGCCACATGAAAGCAGCTATAAGACAGCATGCAAATGAATCCATGTGGCTGTGTCCCAATAAAACCTTATTTATGGCTTAATTCAGCCTCCAGGAAGTAGTTTGTCATCTCCTCGTCTTAATAAATCTTGCTTCTCAAAATGTGGCTCCTGGACCAGCACATTTGCATCACCTGGATGCTTATTAGAAATGCAGATCCTCAGACTGCATCCCAGGCCTCCTACCTCAGAATCAGCACTTTTAGTTAAGAGTCCTGGATGATTTGTATGAACCTTAAAGATTGAGAAGTGCTGGTATAGGGGAAGGAGATAAAAGTTTTACAAACATTTTCTTAGGCACATCTCCCTCAAAGAAGGTCAGGGTGCTATGGACATATCATCAGGAGATTCTTGACCAAATAAATTAGACAATAACACTTAAGCTATGACCTAAAAGAAGAATTTGCCAGTTTCCCTGCCAAGAAAAAGAGCTTAACAACCTGAGTCTTTACAATTTTATGTCATATGCTATATCTAATTCCAAAACAAGATGTACGTGACTTACAGTAAGAACGCAAAGCAATAGGGAAGTTACAAGAGAAATTTATAAGAGTACAGACCAGAACCATAGAAAGAGAAGAGGTAGTTTGCACCAGGAACTTCAGATAAGATGCTAAGTATTAAATGTTTGGTTAAAACAAGCAGACCAGTTCTTCATGAGGAATACCCTCTCTTTGCTTTAAATGCAGAGATCAATTATTCAAGGAAATCCTTAGAAAAAGGTCACACAAAAACCTTCAGGAAACTGTCTTCAGTGGCATTTTTGTAGGAAATGAAAATTAACCTCCATATGACCACTCTTTTTCTCTAACAACACTTAATAAAAATCAATATTAAATTATAATTCAGTAAAAGTATTTCTATGGAAAAATGAGCAAGTGATATCCAAGCAGTGTTTTGTTGCTTTGACTAGGACTTAAAGCCTTTTAATACTGCAGTGTGTGTAGTGTAAGACAAGTTCAGTAAATGCTAGTCCTCCAACACCCAGGTCACCAACGTTCCCCATGCCACCCTTGATTCCTGTAGTTTTTTTGGTACTTAGTACAACTTGGTACTGTTTGGCATAGCATTATTAACATTAACATCCACCGTCATCTACAGGGAACCTACCACATACCAGACACTGTGCTAAGAACTTTATGTATGTATGTAACTATGAGAGATAAGTGTAATATAGGGGTTAAGAGCATATGTGCTAGAACAAGACTGTGTTCAAATCCCAGCCCCACTCTGCTACTCAGCAGCAATATGGCCTCAGTAATTTACTTAAGCTCTGTGTCTCAGTGTTTTCATCTGTAAAAGGGAGATACTACCTAATTCACAGGGTTATTGTGTGCATAAATGAGCTTACATGTGTGAGGTACATAATAAATGCTTCATTTGTCCAGATTAAACTAGATGATGATGATGGCAGCAGGTGCTAACAACCCTGTGAGGTGGGGACAGTTATCTCTCTATAGATCTGGTTGCTGAGAGCCAGAGGGGTTACCCAGGTCACATAACTAAGTAAATCACAGAATCGGGATTGGACCTAGTTCTACTGTACTCCAAATTCCCCAGACTGAATGCCCTCACTACCATGGCACTCAGTGCCTCCTAGAGGTCTAAGAAGCCTGTTCTCCAGTGGTTGCCAAACTCTTTGAAGGCAGAGATCACTCTGATCCATGTTGTGTGTTGTCCACTGTCCAAGCATCTCTAGCACTGTGTCTCAACATAAATTGTTCAAGAAATATCATATGATGAGATCATCACACTTGGACACAGAGCTTCAAACAGCCTCCGACACCAGCCAGGTTACTGCTCTCTTCCTCCCTTGGCTTTAGCCTACGTCTGAGGCTTGGGTGAAAACTGGGTCAAGCATCACAGCATCCACCAGATAAGATTGCACAAATTAAAAGCTGGAATTTGGAGAGATGAAGTTGATGGAGAGGAAAGACTGAGGCTTAGAGTCAGAAGGACCAAATCTACATTGCAACTATCAGAGCATGGCCTATAACTGGCAAACTTCCTCCCTTGGCATCCCTGGAAGAAACTGCCAATCACAGCATTCTGTGTTCAGTACTTTCCCCACTTCTAGCACTTTAAAATGGATCCTACTGGCCTCTCATAGTGTAGAATCAAGGATTCTGGACATTAGTGCCGGAGACTGAACTGTGATCTCCGATCTTGAATTCACTTTAACAAGTGCATCCACTTCCCACATCAAGTTCATGAGGATGGATTCTGCATCCAGAACCTCTGGATTTGAACTCCAATTTTGTTACTTACTAGCTCTATACCCCCAGCCCAATGACTTGACCCCTCTCTGAGGCTCAGTTTCCAGTAAAATGAGAGTAGTAATCACTACCTCAAAGGGCTGCTAGGTAGATTTAATGGGTCAGAACACAGCTTAGCATATAGTATGTGCTTTATGTGTCTTTGTTGCTATTGTTATTTGCTGTTGTTGCTATTATTGGCCTCATCTGTAAGATGGTGTCCCTTCCAGCTCTGGCATCCTAGGGTACTACAGCCTCAAGTCACAGTTCCAGCCCCAAGTGGCCAAGGGCATTTGGTGTGTGGTCACTTAGCTCATCTGAGCCACTTGACCTACCCATGTGTAAGAGAGAGAAGAGTTACTATTTTTCCCATTTAGCTGAGGAGGGAGAAGCGAGACAAGATTCTCAAAGGGGAAAGAAAGTCAAAGCTTCATAACAGCTGCTGAATGATAGTATCAAGGGAACTTCAGTACTTCAGTTCTTCTTAAACCCACCACGTCCAGTGCACAAGTGGTTGCTGTTGATCTGGAGTCTCAAAGTCTTCCCATAGTGCATTTCAAACCTACCCGTAGCTCAGTAAACAGAGACTGAGCCTTCTCCCTTCTTTGGACAGAAAGATGCAAGATCCAGGAAATCTCAGGGCATCAGGATCTCTTTCAGAGCCAAAAGACTTCCCACTGGTCACCAGAAAAGCCAAAGGATGGAGCTCTTTGACTAGAAGCCTCTCAGTCAGCATTGTTATTGTAGAATCCAATAGGAAATTGAGAAAGTTTAGGAATGGTCAAAGAGGAAGGCTTGAAACTCAGATGCTGGTTGTGTGATTTTCTGGCTCTGAACTTAGGCAGGAAGTAACTGAGTATCTTAGAGCCTTAGGTTCCTTATCTGTAGAGTGGGGCTAATAATATTATCATTGAGATATAACACTAATATAATATGCACTATCTTTAGCAATAATCTTTCAACACGGGACAAATTATAAGGTCTATTGCACATCTAATATACTATATATTAATATGCTATAATATATATCACACACCTGACACAAATAGAAGCTCCAGTATAATCATTGGTGTCACTAATAATATTAACATGCCCATATTATTACATCCTTTTCAAAATAACACTAGTCTGGCAGTTAGGTTATGAGCGTTATAGTTTGTACACAAACCTAAGGAACAATTTCTTACTATACTTTTTACCCTGTGTGCCTCAGCCACACAGGACATTCTGGTCCCAGCACTGGGAGCAGCAGCTTAAGTGATGACTTTGGTCAAGTCACCAAGCCACATCGCAGGGGGGTAAACAATACTAGTGATCCCAGCCCATCTCAGGTGGGCAGTCTTTTTTTTTTTAATTAAAAAAAATGTTTTTATTTAAATCCAAGTTAGTTAACATATAGTATAATAATGATTTTAAGAATAGAATTTAGTGATTCATCACTTACATATAATACCCAGCGCTCATCCCAACAAGTATCCTCCTTAATGCCCATTGCCCATTTAGCCCATCCCCCACCCAACACTCCACCAGCAACTCTGTTCTCTGTATTTAACAGTCTCTTATAGTTTGTCTCTCTTTCTCTGTTTTTATCTTATTTTTGCTTCCTTTCCCCTATGTTCATCTGTCTTGTTTTTTAAATTCCACATAGGAGTGAAATCATATGGTATTAGTCTTTCTCTGACTTATTTCAATTAGTGTATGTTCTAGTTCCATCTGTGTTGTTGCAAACAGAAAGGTTTTCTTTTTGATACTCAATACTCCATTTTATGTATATGTGTGTGTGTGTGTATACATATACATATGTACATACGTATATACACATAACATCTTCTTTTTCCATTCATAAGTTGATGACATTTTGGGCTCTTTCCATACTTTGGCTATTGTCAATAGTGCTGCTATAAACATTGGGGTGCATTGCCCCTTTCAATCAGCATTTTTGTGTCCTTTGGACAAATACCTAGTAGAACAATTGCTGGATCACAGGATAGTTCTGTTTTTAATTTTTTGTTTTCCAGAGTGGCTGCACCAGTTTGCATTCTCAGGTGGGCAGTCCTGAGTGGAAAACAGCTTCAGAAACCATAAAGCAACAGTTAAGGAGAAGATATTCTTCCTCACCTGTCTGAGTTGCATCACCATTAGGAATATATTGTGAGGAAAATCTCATGAAGTCATCTTCCCACCAGGCTTTCTGCCCAGGATCTGGTCTTTCTATCATCCCTTCCCCGGGACACCCCCTTCTCTTCCCACACTACTAATCGTAACTACTGCCTTTTGATATCCTGTGCCATGGTCTAAGATGCTACTATTCCCATCTGAAAGATGGCAAAATGATGTTCAGAAAGGTTAAGTGATTTGCTCAAGCTCACACAGCTAGTAAATAACAGATGTAATCATTCCAAACCAGCCTTTTCTGCCTCCATAACCTGTGCTCTTAACCACCCCATTACACTCACCTTAACAAGTTGGTGCAATTCCCTTCAGGTCCCGAAGAGCAGTAATAGTAATAGTAGTAGCAGCAGCAGCTCTATGGATTAGTTATCTCTGATGCTTACACAACTCTGCATGTCACAAATGAGAAAACGGAAGCTCCCAGTCAGCATAGTGACTTGCCAGAGGCTTCTAAGCAGCGGTTGATGACTACTGCCCATGGGTCCTCACTCACAAGGCCACTCTTTCTGCCTGCAGTGTTATGTCAACCTGCTCTTCTGGTACCAGTTTTTCTGTGGTTTCTCTGGCTCCACCATGATCGATTATTGGCAGATGATATTCTTTAATCTCTTCTTCACCTCCTTGCCTCCTCTCATCTTTGGAGTCCTCGATAAAGACATCTCTGCAGAAACACTCCTGGCATTGCCAGAGCTGTACAAGAGTGGCCAAAACTCTGAGGTAAGCTGGAGGGGCCTCAACTCCTCCCTGTCTCTGAATCCTCCCTGCAGGTGTCAGAGAAAGACCACTGGCCTGGGGTTAGGGGCCCTACACTCTGGTCACTACCCTGCCTCTTACCTCCTTTGTGACCCAGTAGCTCCACTCCCTGTTCCTGGTCTATTTCGCATTTGCTGTTGAGGGCGATGGACCAGACCAGTGGGTATTTTTCTTTTTTAGTTATTTGTTAATTAAGTAACATGGGACTGCCCTAGTTGAATGCGGAGAGGACATGCAGAGAGATCCCATTGCCCTCAACTGGGCCCTTTCTCCAGGCCTTTGACAGAACCCCCAAGGCTTGGTTTGGGAACCCCTGGGATTAAAAGCTGGTTTGCTCATCACTGGGTGATAAATAAGGGCTTCTACTCATGTTGGGGAATACAAAGCTTAGAACACAAGATTATACATGGTCTAGAATTTGCTGGTAGCCAGTAGACTAAAGAAGGCCTGGGAAACCATCAGGATGGTTTCCTGGAAGACAGAGGTCACACTGACACCCTTAGTGATTTGGAGAAGACAGACCATGGGCAGTGAAGCACAAAATGAGAACACTGGTCTCTGAAGCCACTGAGCCCTGTCTCTTGGGAATCTGTGATCCTGGGCTGTGGTGGAGAGCTCCCTTTCAGATGCTATATAGAAACCTTAGAATCTCTAAACTTACCCATTGTGTATTAGCACTAGCGTGGTGCTAATGAATGACAGTTATTGATAACTGAGCACTTACTAGGTACTACAGCACAACCACATTTAGATTTCTTGAAACCCAAGGAGATAGTTGGTGTTTTCATCCTTTTTTATGGAAGAAGAAGCAATTATCAAAGCAGTTTAGTGACTTTCACAAGATCATAAGGTTTGGGCAGAGCTGGGACTTGAACTAAGGTCTGTCACCCCCAGGTCTGTGTTCTTAATGGTCCCATTCTATTGCCTCTAAGATAAAAAGCATTCTAAATACCCTATTGTTTGCCCCAGATAGCACAAGAACATTCCTTACAAAGGCTTGCTTTGATGGTGGTTGATGTGTTCTTTCCTGGCAGTGCTATAACTCTATGACTTTCTGGATTTGCATAGTGGATGCATTCTATCAGAGCCTTGTCTGTTTCTTCATTCCTTACCTGGTAAGTCGTATAGTCCCTTTCTAATCATACAAGTCACAGAGTGGATTGCAACTGGTACTGTAAACATGAATCCTAGACTAGTAGTGTCTTTCTGGATGATGCAGCACAGAGGATCCAAACAGGTGGTCTGTAGACTATATCCAACTCAGCGTATTTGAAAAATTAGAATTTTTTCCAAAACATCTTAATTTCTGTCACCTTTTAAAAAACTGGAAACTGTCATTACACTGGGTCATTTTTGCCATGTGGCAAAAATCCAGAATTGATTCACAGCCCTGCTTAGATGGGGTGCATGTTCTTCAGTTTGCCATAGTCCCTACCACTCCATTTTGTCTTATACCTAGCTTTCTTCACTCATTTACTATTTCTTACTTGAATATTGAAGGTATTTGAATTTACAACCCTTGATTTATATTTAGGTTTCTGCTTTCAAGGACAAGGCCGCACACATTCAGGAAATAAGTTCTGATAATAAAGGATACTACATTATCTAAAATAAAAGCAAGAATACAGATAGCAAGGGATACCAGCCCCATCTCAGTTTGGTTCCCAGTTTGAAGACTGGGAACAAAGATAGCAGAATATAATCCGTATTTCTCCTGGACAGGGAAAACAGAATATGGGTCAAGTGCTCAACTGTGGTGTCTACCCTGCCTCACATCCTTTTGCAGTCAGCAACAAGATGGGTCGAGTGATTTTGTGCTTCATTTGAATTTCCCTAGCTTACAATACCTTCCTTCTCTAGGACTCTGCTTACCTTTCCTACTTCATTTTTTCCCCTACCATGTGCTCAACAAACGGACCATCTGGGACCTTTTTGAACTTTTCAGCATCAAGTTCTCACTTTTCCCTGGTCTACCTTTCCTCTCTTTTCAAGAGATTAACTCCTCTGATTATGATATATATTCTCTTCTGTACCCCCGGGGTACTTTGTATACCTGGTACCATTGTATCATTTGCTACCTTAAATTGTACTACATTTTCCCTGCCTAGTAGACTATAGACTCCTTGAAGGTACACAGAAGCATCTTCAGCAGTTGGCATTGTGCCTGCTGGTTGCTCAATAAATTTCTTGTTCATCCATTCTGCAATGTTCTGGAATAGCCATCATGGCTTCTGCTACAAATATGTTTCCAAAGAATTTAACCATATTAACTCACTCCTCATCTTGTCTGTTCCTTGGGTCAGTTCCCCAGGGATGGCAGCTGAGTATCTTCCCATTCCTTCTCCTTCCATGATACCTGCCTTCACTGATGCTTTATCATCACTGTGTCAAAACCAAGGCCTTGAATCCAAGGATACATCTGACAGTGCCTCTTTTTTCCTCCTCTGCAGACCTACAAAGACTCTGATATTGATGTCTTTACCTTTGGGACACCCATCAACACCATCTCCCTTGCCACAATTCTCTTGCACCAGGCAATGGAAATGAAGACCTGGGTAAGCACCCAAGAGCCCCTTTGACCTGAAAATTTTCATTCACTTTACTCTGTATCATTGATCCAATCAATAACTAACTGCTGAACTCCTACACTGTGTCCCATTTGTACAGGAATGAGGGAGGTATAAAAGATAAAGTCCCCAGCCTCAACTTGCTTATTATCTATCCAGAATGATAAAACTAAGACCTATAAAACAATGAGACAATTTTTTGCAAAAATAGAATGTATTTTACAAATTTTTATATAAATTCTAGTTAGTTAACATACAGTGTAATGTTGGTTTCAGGAGTAGAATTTAGCGATTCATCACTTACATATAATACCCAGTACTCATTACAACACGTGCACTCCTTAATGCCCATCACCCATTTAACACATCCTCTGACCCACCTCCCTCCATCAATCCTCGGTTTGTTCTCTATAGTTGAGACTTTGTTATGGTTTGCTTCCCTTTTTTTTCCCCTTCCCATATGTTCATCTGCTTTGTTTCCTAAGTTCCACATATGAGTGAAATCATATAATATTTGTCTTTTTCTTACCGACGTATTTCACTTAGCATAATACACTCTAGCTCCATCCATGTTATTGCAAATGGCAAGATTTTATTCTTTTTATGGCTGAGTAATACTGCATTGTGTGTGTGTATATATACACCACATCTTTATCCACCCATCAGTAAATGGATGCTTGGGTTCTTTACATAGTTTGGCTATTGTTGATAATGCTGCTAGAAACATTAGGGTGCGTGTACCCCTTCAAATCTGTATTTTTGATTTAAAAAATCAAGGATGTTTCATAGATGAGGAAAATGGTAGCCTGACTATACTTGAGGCCGTGTTAGGGAGATCTATTCTCTCCATTTAATTTCAGGGCAAGCACATCACAAGCATGTCTAAATATCAAATTTCAGTATCTAAAAACGGCAATGCCAGCTTTCTCATTCTTCTAAACAATGGTAATAACAACAAAGAGCTTAAAATTATTTACCAGGTACCTATTTATATGATTTTTAGTGTATTATCTCATTTAACCTCCTAGAGACCTTTGTTGGTGGGTGGGGGGGTCAGTGTCAGTCTTACTGAGGTATAATTGACTTATATAGCACTGTATAAGTTTAAGGTGTACAGGATAATCACTTGACATACATATATTGTGATATAATGGATTTTTAACTAAACCAGATCAGCCCCTGACATGATGTGCAGTAGCTAGAGCCACCGAAGGAAACTTCAGATCACAGACCCCCTCTGTTCCAATTCATGCCAAAGATAAATAGAATAAAGTGATAAACCCAAAAAACATATAGCAGAGCCAAGTACAGGATAAATTTCCTCAAGAAGCACCAGCATGAGGAGAGACTGAAAAACAGTGGGACAGGGGAGGAAGAGGTACTGGGCTGGCCCAAACTGAAGGCTTTCTGGAATCCAGGACAGGATACTGTGACAGAGGAGAGTCTTGTTCCTATGGGTTAAGAAAGACTGGAGCCCTGTTTACTGCTAGGTCCAAGGTCTGGGCTGAAATTCCCCACTCAAGAAAGCAAGCTGAAGAAAAGTTGACATGCTATTTGGAATTCCAGTTTTATCAGAAGCCATGAGGAAGGTGGTTAAGAATCTCCCCACTCAAGAAAGCAAGCTGAAGAAAAGTTGACATGCTATTTGGAATTCCAGTTTTATCAGAAGCCATGAGGAAGGTGGTTAAGAATCAAAGAGACAACTTTAATCCTGGGAACTGAAGCAAGCTAGGGAAACATTTAGAACTCTTCAAAATGAAAATTTTGTCATTGAAATTAAAAATTCAATTCATGGGATCCACTCTAGATCAGACACTGGCAAGGAGTAAACTACCAAATTGGAAGATATTACTAGGAACTCATCTGGAATGCAACACAAATATGAAAAAAGTAATTCAAAGGAATAATGGCTAGAAGAAGAATGGTAGAGAAGCAATATCTGAAAAGATAATCATTTAAAAAGAAAATTAATATAAATCTGGATATATCATAGCGAAACTATACAATGTACAAGAGACGATCTTAAAGTCTACCAAAGACTATGGACAACTTACTTGAAAAGGAATAGCAGTTAAACTGACAAACAATAGAAGCTAGAAAACAGTGGAGTAATCATCTTCAAAGACCTGAGGGAAATAAAGAGTTGCACATCACATAAGACCAGGGCAAAATAAATGACATTTTCAGATACTGAAACAAAAGTAGAAACATACTTCTGCAAGAACATGAAAGCTAAAACTGTAAGAAACAACATACCGGTAAGAAAGAGCTATTCAATAGACAATTTATGCTACAGCCTTTGTCATTGATGGGAGGAAGATAGAAATAGGCATTTAACTATCAATTTTTCCATAAAAGTCCCTATTTAGTGTGTCTAAAGATGTAAGGTATCTTAATACTTGAAAATGTAGCTTAAAAACTTAAGGTTAACCATAAAGGAATGGAAATAAATAAGAGGAAAATAGAAAACTATCAATTCTGCAAGATGTAGGAAGATAAAAAAATTAAGAGCAAAGAAAAATGATTGCCCCCCAAAATAAAACACAAGATGTTCAAGAGAAACCCAAATATATCAATACCCATAATAATGTAAATAGATTTAATTCACCTGTTAAAACCAAAAATTATCAGATTGGATATTTTTGTCCAGCAAATATAAGGGGAAATAGACAAATTCACAATTATACTATGAGAACTGTGATATTTATATATAATTCTATCAGAAATGGATCAAACAAAAACAATATAGAAGCCTTGAATAAATTATCACATTTGATCTAATGTAGTTAGATATAATATATAAAATCCTGTTCCAAACAAATACCAAACATGTATCTTTTCAAACACAGATGATATACCAAAAATTAAAAGACCAAATTCTCACAAAGGAATTTGAAAGAATCATAAACATCAGATTTTCTGACAACACATTTCGATTAAAAATGAGCAATAAAAAGAGAGCCAAACAAACTTAACATACTTGGAAATTTCAAAATGTACTTCTAAATAATTCACAAGGTCCAGCATATATCATGATGGAAATTATTGCTAAATGCCTATAAAAGTACCATATATGCAAACTTATGGGATGCATCTAATGCTTTTATTATTTAAAAAAAAAAAAGGAATTCAATTCAAGGAACCTAAAGAGAAAAATCAAGGAAACAATTGAAAGGATCAGTAAGACCAATAATGGAGTTCCTCAAAACCCTAATAAAAACTAATCTGTGTTACTCAGCCATAAAAAAGAATAAAATCTTGCCATTTGCAATGACATGGATGGAGCTAGAGAGTATTATGCTAAGTGAAGTAAGAAAATACCATATGATTTGATAATATATATATTATATATAATATAAAATAAACAAGCAAAGGCAAAAAGAGAGAGAGGCAAACCAAGAAACAAACTCTTAGCTATAGAGAACAAACAGAGGGTTACCAGAGGGAGGTGGGTGGAGGGATGAGTTAAATAGGTGATGAGGATTAAGGATTGCACTTGTGATGAGTACAGGGTGTTATATGGAAGTGTTGAATCACTATATTGTACACCTGAAACTAATAGTACACTGTATGTGAACTAACTGGAATTTTATTTTAAAGTTTATTTATTTATTGTGAGAGAGAGAGAGAATCCCAAGCAGGCTCCATGCTGATAGCCACCCAGGAACCCCCAAACTGGAATTTTAATTAAAACTAATCTCTGGCAAAACTGATCCAGGAGAAGACACACACACAGACATACACAAAGACCACAAAAATAAGATGAAAAAGACTGATAAACATAGCTATAATCATTTTTTTAATATTTTTTGAAAATTTAAACCAAGTTGATAATTTCTTTAAAATTTACCAAAACATCACCGAGGTCAGTCAGCAAACCTGAATAAACCAGTCACCATTACAGAAATTAGCTAAAATAATCCTGATACCGAAATAAGCATAGGTCACAAGGAGAGAAAATCATAGACCATAACAAACAGAGATATAAAACTTCTAAATAAATTATTGGCAGGGTGCCTGGATGGCTCAGTCTGTTAAGTGTCCCCCTCTTGATTTGGACCCAGGTCATGATCTCTCAGTTCTTGCGATGAAACCCTGCATTGGGCTCTGTGCTCACAGCACAGAGCCTGCTTGGAATTCTTTCTCCCTCTCTCCCTGCCCCTCCCCTGCTGGAGTTCTCTCTCTCTCTCAAAATAAATAAACATTTTAAGTGAATGGCAAATCGACTCAGCAGTGTGTTAAAGATAATAAGTCCCGACCAAGGAACTTTTATATCCTGATAGTAGACTACAAAATATAAGCTAATGCCATCACTCTGGAGAGCAATTTGAAAATAGCTGGAGGAGTTTAAGTACTCATCTGCTATGACACAATTCCACTTATAAGTATGATGCATCCTGAAAATTACTCTTGCATGTGTATATACAGAAACATGTTCAAGAATTAATCATTCTTAATAGAAAAAAAAAAGAAAAGAAAAAGCATAAGTGTTCATCAATAGGAAAATAAATTGTGGCATATTCATACAATAGAACCGGTAAAATAACTAAAGCCATATCTATCAACATGGATGAAACTCCAAAAGGATAAGGTCTAGTGGAAAAAAAGTTGAAGGATACATGTACATGATAAAGTAAAAAAGTATTCATAAACATGTAGGTATAAAATGTGTATGAGAGTGATGAGAACACTGAATTTATGTTCTAGACTAAAGAGAAAACATTTGCGGGGTATTATGGGTGCTTTAATTGTATATGTTAAACTTAATTTTTTAGTAAAAATTGGAGGCAAATATGACAAAGTTAAAATTGATAAAGCTAGGTGCTGACTATATGAGGTGTACTATCTGTATGCTTGAAGTATTTCACAATTTAATTCCATTTTTTAAAAAACTAGCCCAAGATATTTCCCAAGAAGAATTCTACTCTCTTTTAACTTTTCAAAATGCCTTCAAATGCATAAGCAGTCCTCAACCATATATCATATGGGTGATGAGACTAAAGATTCTATATCCTAACTGGTCACTCAGCCCACTTTCTCACAGCACTGCATCTGGCTGCTTTCAAAGAGGGTACCTGTTCCTTTCACTCACCATTCAGCATTATTAACTCACCTAATGCATCTCTAGACTAGCTAACCCAGTGGTTACTGGCAATTTCCAGTGCTCTTGGCAAAGGAGTCAGCTATTGGAATCATTATGAAAAAACGCATTTCTCTTTTGAAAGTACCTGAAGCAGAAGGACAGTCTCTTTGTTTTCCCAGATAGAAATCAAACATGAATTTGAATAACTGTCAGTTTCCACAGTTCCCACCAAAGCAGCTAACTGCTACCTAACAAAACTAACTAAATAACAACAACAACAAAAAATAGCTAACTGCTTTCTTCTTCACGAACAGGGGCTGGATTATTCAGATCATCTCTCCTACTGAAAACTAAAAATGAATAATTAAAAAAAAAACTCTTCAAAATCATAAAAAAGCTAACAGGATAGTAACAAAAACCTTTGAGAAGGGGGGATTCTAGACAAAGACCCAAATCCTGTTTCCTTGAGGGTATTTGCAACCCTGCTCAAAAAGAACTTTGTTTCTGGCACCTTGACTGAGCAAAAAGTTCAGAAATCAAACCCAGCCACCCAAGGCAAGAGTCTAATAAGAGCCCACATTAAATTAGGACCCCCAAAGAAAGCAAACTGGTGTAGCACTCTGGAAAACAGTATGGAGGCTCCTCAAAAAATTAAAAATAGAACTACCCTACGACCCAGCAATTGCACTACTAGGCATTTATCCATGGGACACAGGTATGCTGTTTCAAACGGGCACATGCACCCCAATGTTTATAGCAGCACTATCAACAATAGCCAAAGTATGGAAAGAGCCCAAATGTCCATCGATGGATGAATGGATAAAGAAGATGTGGTACATATATATCCAATGGAGAATTATTCGGCAATCAAAAAGAATGAAATCTTGCCATTTGCAACTACATGGATGGAACTAGAGGGTATTATGCTAAGCGAAATTAGTCAGAGAAAGACAAAAATCATATGACTTCACTCATATGAGGACTTTAAGAGACAAAACAGATGAACATAAGGGAAGGGAAACAAAAATAATATAAAAACAAGGAGGAGGACAAAACAGAGGAGACTCATAAATATGGAGAACAAACTGAGGGTTAACGGAAAGGTGGTGGGAGGGGGGATGGGCTAAATGGGTAAGGGGCACTAAGGAATCTACTCCTGAAATCATTGTTGCACTGTATGCTAACTAATTTGGATGTAAACTTTTAAAAATAAAAAATTAAGTTAAAAAGAAAAAGATACAAAACAGATGAACATAAGAGAAGGGAAGCAAAAATAATATAAAAACGGGGGAGGGGAGAGACAAGAGATTCTTAAATATGGAGAACACACAGGGTTACTGGAGGGGTTGTGGGAGGGGAGATGGGCTAAATGGGTAAGGGGAATTAAGGAATCTACTCCTGAAATCATCGTTGCACTATATGCTAACTAACTTGGATGTAAATTTTTAAAAAAGAGAGAAAAGAAAAAGAAAAACATCAATCAACTACTGATACCACCTGATGCTAACCAGGTGATGGATTTTCTTCCCCTGGAAGCCATGAAAAGTTATTTTCAAAGACTTTTTTTCAAAGAAGTTTTTATGATTTATTGCTTCCATCTTTTTAGAAGGCAAATAAATGTTTAATTCTTAAAAATAAATAAATTAGGACCCCAAAGCTATATACCTCAGGGTAACGGTACACCCAAAAAAATGGACCTACCTATTCAATCTCCCCAGCAGGTACTGTAGGAATCATTCTCATTGTGAACAGGGCTTGGAGAATCTGTAAAAAAGAACTGTCCTAGGAAAAGAACCATGGGTTGGCCTCAGACATATTTGCAGCCCAAGTTTCTAGTACTTCGTTGAGCCAAATTTTGACATATGAATTCAGTTTAAAGTGAATTCAAGACTGACAGTTGCCAAGGACGTTGCAAAATAAACACATACACCCTCTCTAGAGAAAGGTATCTCATCCTATGCCTCAAACTGTTCCTAGCAACTTTAAGGGCAATGAGCATCACATAATCCAAAGTAACCAACTCTCAAAGAAACAAAAACCAATTGGTGAGGATCAAAAAAAAAAAAAAAAAAACAAGCATCAGGGGCACCTGGATGGCTCATTCAGTTAAGCAGCTGACTCTTGATTTCAACTTAGGTCATGATCTCACAGTTCATGAGACAGAGCCCCACATTGGGCTCTACACAGATCGGAGCCTGCTTAGGCTACTCCCTTGCTTATGCACTCTCTCTCCCAAAATAAATAAAGAAAAAAATATATTTCAGATGTTGGTATTATCAGATATATATTATGGAAAATTATGTTTACTATGTTTAAAGAAGTAAAGAATAAGCTTTAAAATATCTGCAAGGATTGGTAAACTATATAAAGCAACCTAGCAAATTTAAAAAGAAACCAAATAAAACATTTAGAAATAAAATACAGTGGCTGGCTTAACAAAAAATCAGAAAAAAATTGAAAGGGAGATTTATTGAATTTGTCAAGAGAAATTATGCAAAATATAAAACAGAAGAAAAATAAAAATGATGGAAAAGTTACAAAATGTATAGAGGATAGTGTGGCATCTGAAAAGGTCTACATACATTTGATCAGAGTCTAAGGAAAGGAGAGAGAAAATGAGATAGGCAGTAAGTTTAAAAGATGGTTACTAAATTTCATATATTAAAAAAATAAATAAAATGTAAAACACACACACAAAAAGATGGTTACTTAAGAATTTTGCAGAAATGAAAAACATCTATCCACAAATTCAAGTTCAACAAAACCCAAGATAAAAGAAACACATATTTACCATAAAGAAACTATAGAATACTAAAGACAAAAACCATAAAAATAGCCAGATCTTAAGACATAAAGATTTCATTCTTAGAAACAAAAGTAACAGACATCTCAGTAGCAAAAACATAAGCCAAAAGACAATGGAGTGCTATTTTAAATATGCAAAGAAAAAAAGAACTGCCAAACAAGAATTCTGTTATCTGTCAAAAATATCCTTCAAGTATGAGAATGAAATAAAACATCAGAATAGATCACCAGCAGATTCCCACTAAAGGCAATTCTAAAGGAGGTACAAAGCAAAAGGAAAAAAATCTCAGATGGATGTTCCAAGATGCAAGAAGGAATGAAGTCATAAACAGTAGTCAACATGTAACTGAATTTTAATGAATATTGACAATATTCAACTATAAGGAGGCAAACCATTAGAGACGCTTAAATACAAGGAACAAACAGGATTGCTGGAGGGGAAGTGGTGTGGGGATGGGCTAAATGGGTGATGGGCATTAAGGAGGGCACTTCTTGGGATGAGGGCTGGGTGTCATATGTAACAGATGAATCACTGGGTTCTACTCCTAAAACCAGGACAACATTGTATGTTAACTAACTTGAATTTTTTTAAAAAATTGGAAAAAAATGCAGTAGCAATAAGTCAGGAGAGAGGTTAAGAGTTAAAGTGCCCTAAAGTCCTTGTATAATTCAGGAGGAGGGAAAAGTAGTTACATATTTTAGACTGTGGTAATTTAAGATTGCTTATTATCATTTATTGAGTAATCACTGAAAGAATAGAAATGGAGTGTATAACTTTCAAACCAGTAAAGGGAGAAAATGAAATTGTACAAAATAGTAAGTTTAAAAGAGGATAAGAATGGGGAAAGAAACACAAAACAGAATAAGATCAGACAACAGTTTGCTCAAGTCTGATTCAAGTCTGCTTTGAAAATAATAAACTGCAGCCACATGTGAAAAAAAATGGATTCATCACACCAAATAGGATTCTATTTACCTAACATTTAGAAAACAGTAGATAGGCAGTGAAACTACAAAGGATGGCTTGGAAATTATCACCAAAGTCAAGGGTGAGACAGAATCTTTCAGGGCTCTTTGGGTAGGTGCATTCAAATTCTGGATTATAGCAACATGGGTGTTCACTTTATAATGATCCATTAAGCTGCATGGTTTTTTTTTTTAATTTTTTATCTCCCCCCAAAAAATGTTTACAACAAAGTTAGCCAAGTGCCATGATTGTACTGCCTCCCGATCTAAGCTATACTTTTAACAGTGTTTACTTCTCCTTTCCTTCCACAGACCATTATCCACGGACTTGTTCTGGCAGGCAGCTTCCTGATGTACTTTGTGGTGTCCCTTGTTTACAATGCCATCTGCATCAACTGCAACAGTCCCACCAATCCCTATTGGGTGATGGAAGGCCAGCTCTCAGACCCCACTTTCTACCTCATCTGCTTCGTCACACCAGTCACAGCTCTTCTGCCAAGGTTTGAGCACAGGGGCTGTCGTCTTCATAGAACTACCAATGCCCACTTATTAAGCCATTTTCATAATCCAAGAGTCAGGAGTTTGATTCCTGATAGGAACCTTGAGACTACAGTTTCAAAGACAGGGTACTAGGACAGAGAGAACAATAAACTAAAAAGCAAATAACACAGAGTGTGGTCCCAGGTCAGCCACAGAATAGCAAAGTCCCCAACTGGCTTGGCCTCAGTTGTGGTATCTGTAAAATGAGTAATAATTCCTGCCCTCCAGCCTTACAAATTTTGTTGTACATAAGGGATCATTTATTTACTAGCCAAGGAGTCTCATACTCAAATATCTACAGGGACAGACAAGCAGCTGCAACAAACCAGGTGAAGTACAGACATGGGGAAAAAGACCTTCTCAGCTTCACCCTATCATTGCCACCAGGAAAGATCAAGTCTTAGCATTCCAGAGCTTTAGATTTTTTTTTCATAAATCCAAATTTTGCATGAAATAGCCAACTTTTTAATGTTACTCAAATTTGTTTAACACACACACACCCACAACCTGTATTAGCCAAATAAATCATTTATGCCCAGGGACTATTTCTAACATTTCTAGCCTAAACCTTCTGCATTTGCCTTATCCAGAAAAACAGCAACAATAATACCTTATATTTCCTTGAAGCTCACTCTTGCCACATGCTACCTAGCACTTCATTTTGCTTTTGCCATCACCTAGAAGTTAAACAGAGCTATGGTTCTGTCCCACTTGCTCATGGGACAGCTAAGTCCCAAGAAAGAACATAATGTGTCCACAAGTCCACCACACATAACAGTGGGAGCTGGATTCTCCCAATTCGATGGCCAGTGTTCTATTCTGCAGCCCACACTCTAGTCAGAGCAGTCAGTGAACTTCACAATGATGTACCCCATGGGCAAGACTTAGCCCCTCTCCATTCTTAAGATCTTTCCACTCTAAACATCAAAATTCAGCCTCCCTACCATTATAAGCTAAAGTAAACAGACTATCTCAACATTGCACAGAACTTTTTCTAATCCAAAATTAGGCAGAGAACTATAGCAGACCTTACTTCCTTTAATAAATGTGGCACCTTGCTTAACCTAGGTTGGTGTCCATTTCCTTGTCCTAAGCCAACTCAGAGCCTTGACCTTTGATGCATAAAGGCTGAAGATACCTAGATGGCAAACATAAATACCAGTTGAGTTCTAAGTACGCTCTATGTGCAATGCCTCCCTCCTTGTCCCTTGCTGGTGTCTGCAGCATCAGTCCTCTCCCACCTCCCTGCTTCAAAGTTTGGATTCAACACTACCAGGCTTCTTGTGCTCCCCTGAAGGCCCATGCCTTCTCACCTTCCTGCCCTTATTCATGCAATTTCTTCTACTTGGAATACACTTCCTATTACCAAACCTCCTCATTCTCTGACATCATTTCAGGCATCAATTCCAACCCTTCTGTGACTTTGCCTACCTTCCTACCTGGAAATACATCTCCCTCTCCTATGTGTTCCCATCACCTTGGTGTAACCCTGTCACTGCCTTCAGCCATTTGTTGTCTGTCTCTGTCTGACCATTAACTCCTGGATAGGAGGTATCCTTGTTACTATTATATAACCAGCATTTAGCACGGTTGCTATCACATATGCTGCACTCTGAGATAAACGAGCAATAGATGTTAGAAGAACAGAAAGGTAAATAAAACAGAGCCCTTGTTCTCAAGAAACCTGCAACTCAGTATATGATTCAGACACAACTGTGACCATAATATAGGTGAAAGTGACTAGTATTGGTAGAGGGCCCTGAGTGAAGAGCAGGAAGCAATTAAGAACAAGTACAAACCTCAGAGGAAATATTGCCCACCCCACACCTTCTTCAGCCCAAACCCTTGGGGGAGACAAAGAAGATTGTGCTCTCATTGGAAAAAAAGCATCAAATATATGGGTTAAGTATTTTTGTCCACACTTTTGGGTTACACACAGTTATGATCACCATTACCAAAGGACTGAGCTCCCTGTTCTGTATCAGATTTAGGATATGGAAAAAAAATTATCATACATTCTTTGCTTACCCTTGGCTAGAAAACACTTAGAGCCAACAGCAACCAGTTTGATGATGATCCTTGAAAAGAATGAAGACTGTTGACAAGACAAACCTTCAGTGTTATAGATTGTTAAAACAGATGAGGGACAAATTAGGGGAAAGCTGGAAAATATTTACTTGCTAGTTACCAATAACACAGAAGTTAAATCTCTGCTATTCTTTACTATCATCGTAAAGTTGGATTTCTGCTTAATGTTGTTTACTAAGAAAGGCAGAGGTTTCCTCTGATAGAGAAACAAATATTTTAATAGTTCCAAGGACTGTGGACTTATAACTTTGGAACAATAAATGTTTCTTAAAGAAATCTACATAATCAAATGTTCACCACGGAAAACTATTCGTTCACTTGAAGTTATAAGCTATATTTATCGTAATGGAGATTGATCTCACTCACCAAGCTTGTGATAATTAGCCCACTAGCTGTGACCTCACTTATCTTGGTCTAATTAATTCAAGCAATATTAAAGAACTGTACTGAGTCTCTTAAACTAGGAATATGTAAATTATTTTACAGATAAGACAAAAGAAATAACACACTAACTTTACAACACAAAGCAGTATCTTAATTAGCTACAAGAGAGGATAACAGTCCTTGAACACTCTTTCCTTGGCTTAAATCACACAACATTCTCTTCATCTTTCTCCTACTTCTCCTTTATTTTCCTTGCTGCTTCATGTCCTTGACATAGTTGATGTCTAGTCTTAGTCTTGGGTTCTTCTGTCTTCTGACTTTATGTTCTCACCATATACATAGCAACCACTATTGTGAAGTTAAATATCATTTTTAACAGACAAATCTCCAATATAAATTCCCAGTCCAGACCTCTCTTCTGAATTCTAGATATATCTTTCTAGATACCAATCATCACCTCCACTAGGCATGTTAGGTCTGAGGAAACTGAGAGACCTCTATAATTTAATTCATAATCCATCCTCTGTCAGCACCACCATCAAAGAAACTTGGGTCTCCTCCAGAGTTCTCTCAAATGCTACCCACACAGGACCAGGACAGACCCCAGGAGTTATCCTTGATACCACTCACCACCTCATATCTGGCTTGTCACCAAGACCTGACAGTTTTGTCTTGTACCTATTTCTCATATCCATCTGCTCTATTTCTAATCTTTTTACCCCAAATTACTTCAGTAGTCTCCTATTGGGTTTGCTCTAACCTATTATTATTGTGTCAAAGTGTAATAATGTCATCCGTGTATGTCCCTCCCAAGGGCTTCCCAAGGTCATCACAATAAAGCACAAAAACCAAGATATGGCCCCCAGACCTTGCCTGCTCTGGCCTTACCAACACCTTCTGTGTCATATTTCCACACTCTGTTCTCACTATCCATACTTCAGCCATCATGCTCAGGATTTTGTTCTCTCACCCCCTCTTTGCCTGGCTACCTCCTATGCATCTCTCAGTCCTCAAATGTTTCCTTCTCAAGGAAGGTCTCTCAAACTAGATCAGGTGTTTGACACTCTCTGTGCTCTCTGCATTTAGAAGTCTACTTACGTGCTACATGAGAGCAAGAACCTTGTCTTGTTCACACTTTAATCCCTTGGGGCCTGGCCCATTGTAGGGATTCTACAAATATTTGTTAAATAAATGGCTGGAAGAAGGAAAGTGATAGCTTGGAGGAAAGATTTAAACTGAGAAAATTCAAATTTCCAAGCAAGAAAGTTAGTATTTCCTGAAACATATATATGGTCACCAGTACTGCCTCACTGGGTGAGAAGAGAAAGAATGAGGGAAAGTTTATCTGATTCCATGGAAACTACTGTTGTCTTCAGAAATGCTTTGGCCACTGTAATGTCACCCTAAAGTTTTTAGACAATAGTGGAAGGATGGAGTCTTTCTATAAGGCTTTAGAAATAAAAACTTTTAAAGGATTATTTTTGGAAAAGATCACAGGTATCCTGAGCAACTGAATTACACTTTAGGTTAAGAAACTGACACCAAAAGAGGGAACATGAATTGCCCAATATCACAAAATGATGTAATGGTGTGATTTTTTTCTCCATATACCACATGGTTTTATTCACCTTCTCATTCCTTTTTTCCCTAAACTTAGATTCTAAACACAGATGGAGACTCCCAAATCCAGAGTCCACTACCTTCAACTTGGCAGGGGGAAAGAAACACCTGAGTTAACCATTTAGGGAGGTCAATTAACTTCTCTGGAAATCTTGGGAAACCCTTCTTATCACTTAGGGACTCAGTTTATTCATCTAGCAAATAGTGATAATATAGTGATGCTGTCAAGTCAACCCACAGATTCAGGGAAAGAACATGTATTTAGAAACTACTTAAACATTAATAAGTTAGACAAAGCATTGACATTACAAAGGAAGTACATTTTCCTGATTTAGAATTGCCCAGAAATAGAATGCACCACCTTGCACATGGTGGATAAAAGCCTTGGGATCCAGAGTGCTTGGTTCTGATCACCACTCCATCACTGTGTGGCTCCCCTGGACAAATCACTAATCTCTTGGTGCCTCAGTTTCCTCATCTGTACATACAGAGAAATGAAAGTACAACTTTATGGGATTGTTGGAAGAATGAAGTAAGTTAACACCTAAATCACTTAGGATAGCCCTGGTAGATAATAAATGTTAGCTATTATATTTTGTTATTGTTGAACTCCCCAATTCCAGAGATGCCTAGACATAGATTTGATAGCCAACAGGAGTGTAACAAAGAGGATCTTGCCCTGTGTGGGAAGTTAGATTCTAAGGTCCTTTTCAATGCTGAAATTCAAGAAGTCAACAAAAATCAACATGCCTTTATTCTTTTATTTCATACCAGGTACTTATTCCTATCTCTACAAGGGACTTATGGGAAGTCTCTGATCTTAAAAGCTCAGAAAATCGACAAACTCCCCATGGACAAAAGAGATTTAGAAATCCAGAGTTGGAGAAACAGACAGAGGCCTGCCCCCATTCCTGAAGAGGCTCAGCATACCCACCATCCAGTGCCACCTGTCCCAGAACAGGACTTCAGAGCCAACAGGCCAAAGAGCTCTAGCCCTTCCAAGTACAAGTGAAAGAAGGACTGGGTGCTGCATGGAGAGAACTGCAGTAGAGACCATCTGAGGGATGACCCATGCCCAGAGGACTCCTCAGCTAAACTCTAATCCAGGGAATACCTTCTTCTGGGTCTAGGAGGACAATGGCTTCTGGAACCTACTCTAGTGGACAGATTGCTGAGTACCGGCCCTCAAGCAGGAGCAGTCATCGCTGATCCCAGAGTTCACTGACCATATGAACAGCCTGCAGAAATCTGTATAAACTCAGAGGAAACCACCCAATCAATGGCCTAATTAACCCATGAGTCTTCCTTTTCATGGAGGAAAAGATGTGTCATTCTTGTTCTTTTCTCCTGACCAGGTTTGACTTCCTTGGAGAAAGTGCTGGCCCCAAGGGCTTTGACATAAAAAGACTGGAAACCAGTCACCCTCTACCTTTCTCCTGCTGCCAGGTAGCAGATCATGCAAACAGAATTTTTATAAGGAAGCTATGTTTCTCATGCATTGAGTTTTAATTTTTTTTAACCCAGAGACATTCTTGTGGCCCTTTAGATAAGTATAGCCAGTGGCCAATGCAACTAGGCCATACTTTTCCAATATTCTAAGAGATATATCTACCCAGGCAATTTCTCAAGGTATGGAAGTTTCTGGGCTTGTCGAGCCCAGACACATCACCTCGTTGTGCCAAGAGTTAAAGTTTCAAAAGAAACCCATACACACAGGTACTTTATCTTGAGTATATGAATTCTTGAGTATATGAATTCTTTCATTCATCAAGAATTGGGTTGTTTTTGTCTCTAACCCAAAGAAAACCATATCTAAAGATTAAAACTAGATTTTAACTCAGTGTCACAGGGACTTTTGAAAATTATAGGTCCGCAGCTAGTGTAAGAGGCAGAAGGAACATGCTAAAGCAAATGGGTGCACTGGAAACCCCAAGCGTTAGGTAATAGACCATATGTCCACAATCTGTACCAAGAGGATAGGAGCAGTATTCTTTTTTAAAGCTATTTATTCATTTTTAAAATACAAGTACACATCCTCATTCAGCTCTAAGTCTACTATTGGTAGACTTTAATACATCTGCACCCGGAATAGTATGTATGACAGCAACACTGAGCCCAAACAATTACACCTTAAAGACCTGGAAGACACCAACCCATGCTTCAGTTATTTTAGAGAGAATCAGAGTAAGTCTCACTGTAGAGGTAAAAGGATTACACAACTTCTTATCCATAGAGTTATAAGTGCCAAAATGTAAAAGAACTCAAAAAAGTATTGAAATTTTAAAAATGGCTGATAGAATTCTAAGAGGCTATCAAGAGAATTAAGGTATATGGGGCGCCTGGGTGGCGCAGTCGGTTAAGCGTCCGACTTCAGCCAGGTCACGATCTCGCGGTCCGTGAGTTCGAGCCCCGCATCGGGCTCTGGGCTGATGGCTCAGAGCCTGGAGCCTGTTTCCCATTCTGTGTCTCCCTCTCTCTCTGCCCCTCCCCCGTTCATGCTCTCTCTCTGTCCCAAAAATAAATAAACGTTGAAAAAAAAAATTTAAAAAAAAAAAAAAAAGAGAATTAAGGTATACTATGGGCAAGGATAACCTGTCCCTAGTTGTTAAGATAAGCCAGAGAAGGTTACTGAACCCTCTCCTCTTTAGGATAGTACCTATATATTCAGCAAAATCCCTGTATATTAGGGGTGGATGCAATGTTGTGATAAGTCTTTGAGCCTAAGAGTCATAGCACCCCACACACACAAGTTGACTTAACACTTGAGTAACTTTTCAGCAAAGATGAACAAAAAGATCTCAACAATCAAGTTGGCAAATGGCAAACTGAGCTCATCCACTGACCATTCTGCTAACAAACCTAACTGGAGGGACCATTTGAAGCATTATCCTGGAGTCAGTATGCTGTATCTGTTTTACTGACTGTGCCACATGATGTTACTAATAATGGCCAACAGGAGAATCCTACATGGAGATTGTTAGAGAGGCAAAGCAGTAATGATATGAATTGTTCCAAATGAGAAGATTGAGCCAAAACTTGGATCTCAAGGTCCTCCCTTTCCCCCATTTGATTCCTGCCCACTCCTGCAAGCCATATTGAGACAGGTGGGATGTTTCAGAGAGGAAGAGAATAGTGGAAAGAACACTGGCTTCAGGAAATCTGGATTGAGTCATTGCTACTGTACTCTCTAGGAGCCAGGAGCCTTGAAACAAGATGCCACACCTGCAAATTAGGTTAGAACTGCCCTACCTCCTGGACTTGGCCTAAGGATCAAGTCAAAATTACATAAGGGACGTGAAAACCCTTTGAAAGTTGTAACACCCTCAACAATAACATAGGAATTTTTATTTCAGAGCTAAGAGGAAACAAGGTAATAGGAAAGTCATGCAGATGTCAGACCACTGTACCTAAATGCCAAGCCATACCCAACATTGTGATGTCGCACTCTTTCTTGCATGACCAACCATCCCAGTTTGCCTGGGGTTTTCCAAGTTTTATACTGAAAATTTCCTCAGTCCTGGGCCCTGAAATAGCTGATTACCTACTCTTGCCCCCCTTTGAAACCAAAGCAACTGTGACCACCCAACATGCCATTTAGGGGAAAAGGTTATAATTTTTCCTATAACATTATGCTAATGACTGTACTTAGTAATTTTTATACTTTTACTGGTTGACTGGAAATGTGCTATTCTTTATTAGAAAAAAATAAATAAATATTGTTTTTCACAATTGCCGGCAGTTCTGGGCACCATCTCATTTGTTCACCCATCCTTCTTCACACTTATTCATTTATTCTAGTCATCTGTCCATCCATTTATCTATCCAATAAACTTCTGTTAAGCCCCTACTAGATGCCTTGTGATGTGCTAGGGGCTGTGAGTTTAAGACAGAGACTCAGTCTTAAGACTCAGTCTTAAACTCACACTTTGTCAGACTATCAGGAACATATTTGATCCAACATGAAAGTGTGACACAAACCAAAATGGCTGTAGGAATTAGAAGCAGCAGCACAGAGAGTCTCCTCTGTCTGAAACTCTAACCTGGCTACTCTCCTCTTGCTGGAATCCTGACACTAGGCTCAATTCCAGATTGATACAGGTGCCTCTTTTCAGTCACTCATTCAGAAAATATCGAATGCCTCCTATACACAGCACGTATTAGGCAGCAAGGATAAAATAGGAAACAAAACAGGGCCATCTCCTCCCCTCAAGGAATTTACAACCTAAAAGGGAAGAGAGGCAATAATCAAGTAAATAAATAGGATCATTGTACTCCATGAGGAGAAAGAAGAATGGAGAAGGGACGGGGTGGTTCCCAGGGTGATCAGGAAAAGGTCTTCCCATGGAGGGGAGGAGAGGAGACTTCAACCATGAAAATAAGACCGGGCCATTCCAAATGGAGAGAATTAATTACAAAAGTCCTAAAAAGGACAAGTTTGGTATACAGAAGGAGGAGGAGGAGAAAAAAAAAAGGAAAGGTCAGCATGACTAGAACACAAAGAAAAAAGAGATAGTGACCCTGTGATAATGCTTATAGTAACAACTGTACTAGCTCACTGTGTGCTACACACTAGACTAAGGGCATATCATCATGTAAACCTCAAAGCAACCCTCCGAGATAGGGACTGTTATTTTCTACTATTTCAGTTAGTTTCTGTGACATAACAAACCACTCCCCTTCCCCGCAAAATTTAGTGGACTAATACAATTACTTATGTTCTCACAATTCTATTTGAGGTGGGATGGCTGGGATCTCCCGTCCTTAAAATCATCAACCAACAGTGTCACATGTCAGCAATGTTCTGGGAGTGAGAACATAATCTACAAAGCCTCTTGAGACCTAGGCTCAGAACTCACACATCATCAGTGCCGCTGATTTGTATTCTATCAAACAAATCATAAGGCCAGCCCAGTTTCAAGGGATTGGGAAAATATCCTCTATCTTTAATGATAGGATCTACAAAGAAATTTGAGGTCATTTGCAATCCATCACATTACATTCGATTACAAAAGGAGAAACTGAGACATAAATAGGACACAGTCTCACAACCAGTGGGGAGGCAGCATTCAAGAGTCTGAAACCAGAGCCTATACTCCTAGCCACAAAGCTACACAACTACAAGATGGGGCTGAAGGGGCAGATAAGAACCAGATGACAGAGGGTCTGGTTTTTTCCATTCTCCTGAGAGGCAAGGTAGTTCAGTAGTTAGTTAGCTAGAATTCCACCACAACTCTGTCACAGACTGGCAATGTGACCCGGAGAAAGACCACACCATGTTCAGCTGGATTGAGCACCCACACAAAAGTCTCAGAAAATACTAATAGCTAAGAAGAACTATAACTCATGACTGCATATCCCTAAAATATCTTCCAGTGAGCTGATCACCTAGCCAGAATTTTCTATCCTGCACTGAGAGTCCTAGGAGAAATCAATCATACAGGAGCAAATTCTCCCAGGAAATTAGAGAACACACACACACACACACACACACACACACACACACCTACCTCTAACCCAGGCAGGATTTCACTGATAAGGAAGGTGGGGATGGGGTGCCTGGGTGGCTCAATGATTAAGCGTCAGACTCTTGGTTTCATGTCAGGTCATGATCTCATGGTAAGTTAGAGCCCCTTGTCGAGCTCTGACAGCACAGTGCCTACTTGGGATTCTCTCTTTCCCTCTCTGCCCCTCCCTGCTCGTTTGCACTTTTTCTATCAAAAATAAACAAACTTAAAAAAAAAAAAAAAGAAGGATGGGGATTGTGAGCTGGGGCAAGTAGGCCTTTTGAGAGCACTACAGAAGGAATCTTGCCCATCCCAACTTTAGGCCTCCCACAAGGAGGATCTGGGCATTGTCAGGCAGGAGCTGAGACAAGAGCCTTTTTGTTCAAAGGCGTTCTGGTGCCACCTAGCATCAGTGGAGGAGCTGCCGCTTCTGAGCACTCTTCTGTAGCTAGAGCAAGGTAAACAAGACAGAAGAGAACTGAGCCAGGAACCGGGAGCCTAGATTTTAAGTCCACTCTGCCAGTGGTATCCACTGTGACTCTGGACAAATCCCTTCACCAGGTTTCAACCTCAAACTGAGGTTCTTTTGGTTTTTCTCAAATGCTCAAGGTAGGAACAGGACTGGTTCTAACATTCTGTGGTTCTAAGAGCTATTTGGGGGAGATTACAGTGCAGGAATGCCCCTGTGCAATCAAAGCCTTTAGTTTAGTATCTGTGCAGCTGTCTGATTCTCTGTCATGCACAAACATGGTGGAAGATCCCATGAGGGAGAGACCCTGCAATATTGTTCTCTGCTATGTTCCAAATGCTTAGCAAATGGCAGGGTTCAACAATGTTGTGAGTCTTGCTGTTGAAGAAACTCATTGATGGGGTCTGGTCTCGGAGTATAGCAGGCAGGAGAAGAGCAACACTATTTGAGAAGATAATGAACCCCCTAAGCCTTTTTGAGGTCCCTCGTTGCCTTTTTCACCTCAGTGAATAGTAAGCGGCAAATACCTAAAGCAGGTCCAGGACAGCCACTATCTCCAGCTGTCATGAGGGAAACCAGAGCTAGGACACCTCTTTCCCTCAAACAGGCCATAGGCTCACTCAAGGTGCTGAAGAGTCTAAGGAGTGGGGAAGAGCAGATTTAGTCTCCTATGACCTCCATCAATACCTCCACCTCCCCTTAAACACAGCTGCTTTCTCTATAAATAAAGCACCAAGTTGAGTCTCCAGTAGCCCCTTCCATGCATATCACTGCCCCTAAGCCCCTCCTCTGCTGATATTTAAACTATCACTGGGCTCCTGGGTAGCTCAGTCAGGTACACATCTGATTCTTGATTTCAGCTCATGCAATGATCCCCTGTTTCACAGATTCAAGCCCAGCTTCAGTCCCCATGCTGTCAGTGCAGGGGATTTTCTGCTTGGGATTCTCTGTCTCTGCCCCTCCTCCACTTGTGCTCTCTCTTAAAATAAATAAACTTAAAAAAAAATTAAACTGCCACCATTTTTGCCCTCTCAGTCTGTCTTCAAGAGAAGCCAGCCCCTCAGAGGTCAGGCCTGAGGAAAGAGAAGCCCAGGCATCTCAAGAACCAAGACCACCTGGGAGGTGACATTATCCTCAGTGCCTGCCTTCAAACCCAGTTCAACAAAGGGAAGCTGGCTGACCAGACACTTAACTGAACTTTAAGGAAAAATGTTTTTCCCCCAGTATTATAGGCTTTTCCTACCCCATCTAACCTCTATCCCACAAGATGTGGTGAAAGATATTCCTGCAGATGCAGATGACAAAACTCAGATAACAGATATGAGTCCAAGGATTACCAGGTAATTTAGAATTAGAACTGAAACTGGAATTGGGGTCTCCTAACCATTCAGTGAGGGCTTTTCAACTATCTTGTCAGCCAGAGATTAACTGGCAATCCTTTCCAGGGCTGATTGGACATTTAAACATCAGAATATTAATGAAAAGGAGTAAAATTTTCAAAATATCAGGCCACATGGCAGGTGAGTCAGGGTAGACCTGTTTAACCATGGAATCCTTCCAGAACTCCTCATATCACCCTCTTTGCCAATGGGCAGCCTAGGGTTGAAGAAGGGGATTATACCAGTAAGCCAAATTCTCTTCTCCCATCTGCAGGGGCAGAAATGAATTCTGAAGCCCCACCAACTGCTGCTTCTGAGCCTCCGATTCTGCCTTCAAAACAACCCACCTTTTTCTGAAGAAAGAAGGAAAAGAAAAGAGAGGGAAAAAAAGAAAAAGAAAAGAAAGAGGGAAGGAAGGACTGTATTATGCTTTTGTCCCTTTTACAAAAACAAATGTTTAAAAGAAACATCCTATTGCTTTCCCCATTTGTAACAGACCGGTATGTTGGGCAGTGAGAGCTCTCTTTCAAGAGGGAAGTACAAGAACCTAGGGCAGCTTAACATTTGCTATGCTTCTAGACAACCATTTCTCTTTTTAAAGAGCAAGGAACAAAGAGGCAATGCAAGGCCCAGATAAGAAGGTGAACTTGCCAGAGAATGAGAATCACCTCTGCTATCCTCAGATATCTCATGAGCTTGCCCCAGGTGGCTGAAAGACAGTAATTTAGAAGATACATTCTATGTTGAAAATAAAACTTATGGGATACCCTTAATAGGTGCTTTTACCAAATAGACCCATTCAATCAATTGGTTCTGGATAATCAGAGGATGTCTTTCGGGCCATGGTCTTAATATCATGACCTAATGTCAGATTTTGGTAACTTATCTATTTTAACAGCAGTTTGGGGTACTTCATCACAAAGAATAAGCAGGAATTCAGGCAGGGTGACAGGCCAGAGCAGAGGGGTAGGGGATATACACCTTTGACCAGAAGACCCTTTCTTTAGAAATCCCTTGCTTCGCCCCCTGGAAGTGATGGCCTACACATCAGACAGCTCTTGCAATAGGACAAACAGAGAATATACCTCCTTTTTTTGTCCCCTGCAAATGCTAATGTGTTTTTCCACTTGGTTTCCTTGTTCCATTATATAGAGAAGCAAACTGATGTTTGATAACTTACCCAAAGTCAACAGGCAAATTTGTGGCTGATAGCAGAAATTCAACCCCAAGTTGCCCAACTTCAGGACCCAAAATATTAACCACTAGGCTACATACTTACATAGAATAGAAAAGAGCCCTGACTGAATTTAGAGTTGGGAGATCCAGACCCCCAAATCTACAAGTTTCTTATTGTGAAAGTTTTCTTCTCCTTTCTTTCTCCATCTGTAAAATTAGGGGATTGGTCAGAGACTTCTAAGGACCCCAGATTTTTCTGAATTCATGATTCTCACCTGTAAGAACACATACTCCGTTTACTCATAAATGCCCTTGAAGCTTTCACTCAACCTATCAATAATAAATCTTTTTTCAAGTAGATGTGTTAGAAACCAGACTAATCAGCTCTTGTAAAGGATAATTAAAGGCACTAGTAAGTCAACTGAAGACCTGCTGACTGGCTAAGCAAATCACAAATACAGCTTGGGGATGGTGAGCTGGAGGAGTAAGCAGGTGTTAGGGAAGAAATCTGAAAGATATTAAGATAACTCCCAAAGGAAATAAAAGTTGTGTGTTCTACTTATGCCCCAGCTCCTGAGCCAGGTATACACTGGACCTCCATTACTTGGCCCTGATCTACCTTGCCAGGCTCAGAGCCCATGTTCAAGGAAACATAATTGCTCCCATTGTATAACTACATTTTATACTTTCCCACCTCTGTGCCTTTGGTTTGAGCCATCTCCTCTACCTAAAATGCCTGCTCAAAGCCTGAATCTCAAATATAGCCCTCTACAGACCACTTCTTCCATAAAGCTATCCCTAGTTGCTGACCTCCCAAAGCTCTCTGCACATCACTTACAGAACTCAATACAGACACATCTAGTTACTCAGATCTTTTTCTTTCTTTCTTTTTTAAATCATTCCTTCTAGAATGACAGAGCCTGAAGTAACAGGTCCTAAATGATTCATCCTAGGGCTAGACCAAGGCTTGGCCAATGATAGTAGGGGACTAGCTCATAAGAATGTTCTTAAGAAAAAAAAAAATGTTTTCTCATCCACTCCTGACTACAAATCCAGGGGGCAGGGGTAGGGACAGGCATTTCATCTACCTCTCCCCATCCCAGGAGGTCTCTGCCTTGGCCTCCTCCTTCTTCTCTTCCTAAAGGCAAAGACCAGAAGATGATACAATGGTCAATGTTCCAGGAAAATCAGTGGTTCTTGAGGGCCTAATCTTAAAATGGTTCCAGATACATCCTTGGCTCTTCTCTCTCTTCTGTTTCCTCCTTCCATGAGGTCAAACGGCACAACTAAGCTAAGATTCACCCCACAGGGAAGGCCAACCTCTCTTTTACTCCCTTTTCCCTCTTATACTTTGGGCCATGGGCTCAGTTATTAATAAACTATTTCTGTTTCCATTCTTCTAATGACTCTGGTAGTACTAGTCTGGGGAGAAGGAAGTAGAGCAATGGGAAACTGGAGGCCCACAGAGGAGAGACAAAGTGACTATTCATGTAAGATGCCCACATTCTTGTATTCTATGTCCATGACACCAAAATAGCATCAAAATTTTAATTGGTATTTTTATTCCCATTTTATAAGTAAGCAAACAGACTCAGAAAAGTTAGGTACCTTATACAAAAATGCATGATTAATAAGAGGCAGGAATAGTATTCCAAACCCAGACCAGATTCCCAGCCCACTGTAACTAACAGAAAGCCTGGTGTTTGGTAAATAGCACATCATGTAATTTTCCACAGTTCTGTCTCACAAACTCCCTCAGGGTCTTGTCTGTACCTCCAGCCACTTAAGCTTTCCACCCTCTTTCCCTCCCAGTTTCTCCATAGACACACCTTCCAAACACTGACACAGAGCCTAGCAGAAGGACTGGCACCCTGGAAGACATGATGACATTGGCCTAGCTCTAATTACAGCTCCAACAGCCTGTCTGTGCCTAGCATACAAACCATACCAGAAGCACATTAATTTCTGCCCCAGCTGGCTCCCACCATGGGAAGACTCACATTGCCATGCTCAAAGGGGCCCTGCCTGAACCCCTGATGAGGGAGGAATGTACCCAGCCCTGCCTCTCTTCTTATTTTTAATTAGAAGTTCCATTAAAACCACTACAGCAATGAGGCACACACCAGGCAACATACTTCAGAACAATTAGCACACTCTTCAGGGGGCTAAAATGGCCTCAGCCCTGGTCTGGGCGACATAATTGCACCAAAACATACAGCCTACCAGGAGGCTCCCATTTTAAGTGGAAAGAAACAATTAGTCACACAATCTATCAGGCAGTTAGATCTGTAGGAAATTATTCAATGTACATAATTTAAAAGTTTGCCAGGGGTTGAGGTATATGGAAATTATTACTTGCCTACAGCTTGGTACATCCATAAGCAAACCACTATCCCCACCCACCCCTACCCCATGCTATTAATGCTCTGTGTTTGTGTGTAGACAACCACTAAGTAAAGAGACTGGTTGTAATTATGTGTCTGGATCATGGTAGACAAGAGTATTTCATTCCTAAAACGTGGGAAATAATCAGTGGGGCAGAGAGGTTATGGAACCCCAATCTACCTCACTGCCACTTTCTGAATCCCCAAGCCACTAATTAAAACCTGCCCCTAAGATAGCTCCTGGCCAACTCATCCTGGTGATTTTGAGAAGTAAATAAAAAGAGCAAATTAGAAGGCCAAAAAGACCTTGAACACCAGGAAAGTTGCAGAAAACCACCCGAGGCTCCCTGGACTCTGTTTGAAGCCACACTCCTGGATTCCACATGCAGAAGCATCTTGCATGCATTCGATAATCCCTCTCTAGTGCTCATTGCTGAACCTTCCACAGACCAGCAGTGCTGCTATAATTAATATTCAACCAGCATTTCCACTGCGCACTCAAAGCCTGTTCTTTCAGCCTTTTCAAATCCAATTCAGACCAATGTAATCTTTGCCCTTGCATTTTGGTTCAGGCAGCAGTGATTGTTAGGATGGCAGATTATGCTTTATTAGCATCTATTGAACAGCAAAGAAGCCTGGCATGATAGTGGTCATCACTAGGTCTCTGAAACTGAACTAGGTCTCACAAACTAAAATTAACAAGCCAGCAGTACACAAATACTGGGGCAGGAAGGAGACAGTTTCAGGAAGAATTATTATTTATAATTTTTCATACAAGACTAAAGATGGAGTGCAAGGTTATGAGGCATCCAAAAAAGGGGGTAGCCCAGCTAATAGGCCACTGTTTGACTGTTAACTTTAGAGTCTCCACAATTTCCCTTCAAGTGTCATGATTTGTGCATCTAGAGCAACTGGTATAGTATAAGGAAGCCTTAATTCAAATCCTGGACTAATCTACTGGATGACCTTGTGCAAATTCTTTCCCTCTCAGGGACTCAGACACTTGTGTTTAAAATGAGAGTTAAAAAGGATCAGTGGTATTTAAACTATCTCTCTGAGATGGATATGGTCAAATTCCCTTCCCTACATTACCCAGAGAAGCTCTCATCCTGTTTCATATGCCAGCCTTTTCCCTAAGATTCTGTTTTTTAAAAAGCATTTTTAATCTGTAGAATACAAGTTTGAAGCCACTAGATGATTTCTAAAATCTTTCATACCTACAGGGTCTATGAAGTAGTAAGAACTGAAATGGTACAAGGAACACACCATGCTAGTACAGAAGCAGCTGTATGAGTATATTTTGTGGCCAAAGAAATATAGGAGGTAGACAGAAGCAGCAGCAAATTAACGCAGAATCTCAGCAAAGTGCAGAAAACACTCAGAGATGATACTAATGACTGTAGATACATAAACACGGAGCACAGGAGATATGTGCTATGTCTGAGAAATATGTAGACTTTTTTATTAACTAATATAGCTCAGCAATATTCTATGGCAGATTTATTGGATATGTGAAAGGCCCCTGGGTCCACGTTGGTAAGTCCAGATTGTTAAGACTTTCTACCCCTTCTCTTGAATGGATGTATTGCTCAGTCATACAAGCTTTGAAACTTGGGAAGATATCAGCAACTTGAAAAAAATCTTCTAAAGACAAATTCTTAAGCTTAAAAAAAAAAATACAAATCTTCCAAGATGAAACCAAATGTCTCTAGTTAATGAAAGCCTGGCAAACTCAAATAACCAACAATAGCAAAGTTAACTTCTGAAAAATAAAAAGAAATAATCAGCTCAATTTCCACTTAAATGTGATGGATTGACATACACATTTTTCTCCATTCTTTTCTAAAATCCCATTAGAATATGAGTTAAGGAAGGAGAAAGTCTAAAACCTCAAGAACAATAAGACACGGAAAGAAATAGATGCAAAAGGGAGGGATCAATGAAACTAAAGAAAATGGAAAAGAAATTAAGGAGTGGTAAATAGATTAGATATCATCTTTCCTCTCTCTGCAAAGGACCTACAGGGTGAGAAACCAGGATAAAGTCAAAGAACCTCAGAAAGGCTCCGAAACAGAGAGCAATGGGAATATGGTGAAGCAGGAAGATCCTGAACTCACCTCTTCCCATGAACACACCAAGGCAGCAGCTACATATAAAGCAACTCCCTCTGAGAATGATCTGAAGACTAGTAAAACAACTCTTCCACACATAAAAAAAAAAAAAAAAAAATCAATGGTAGGAGGAGCATACATGTGATCTGGTCAAAATCAAATCCCTAACACAGCAAACCACATGGTTTGGTGCACCAAGAAAATGAGCTCCCATAACATTTGGCTTTGAAAAATCAATGGAGCTTAACTGAGAGTTGCAGAGGGCTATAGGAAACTGAGACTCCACTTTTAAAATTTTTTTTTCAACGTTTATTTATTTTTGGGACAGAGAGAAACAGAGCATGAACAGGGGAGGGGCAGAGAGAGAGGGAGACACAGAATCTGAAACAAGGCTCCAGGCTCTGAGCGGTCAGCACAGAGCCCGATGCGGGGCTCGAACTCACGGACCGCGAGATCGTGACCTGGCTGAAGTTGGACGCTTAACCGACTGCGCCACCCAGGCGCCCCGAGACTCCACTTTTAAAGGGCATACACACAATCTCACTTATTCTAAGATCCAGCAGAGTCAATAGTTTAAAAAGCCCTGGGCCATACAGGAAGATTTATTGACTAATTTTAGGGCATGTGCCAGATGGCCAGGGATCTGTGGGAACTTTTCCTGGAAAAAGAAATACTGAAAGGTTCCATTTTTCTTGCCTTCCTTCAGCCTAACTGGCTAGTTCTGACACTCTCCATCTACTTCTTGAACACCAATTACTATGCCCCAGTGTTCCCATGTGGGCCGACCCTGCCCCTAACACCTTTCTTAGCAGACACCCTTCCAAAGCACCTCCCTTCCTATAGCACCCAACAGGCAGCCTTGATCAGAACCATGTACCTTCAAAGTGACTTCTGTCCCAAGGAGGGTAGGAGCCAGTCCCACCCACCCAAACATCAATAGTAGCTACAGCATGTCTCTCAGCCAGTCATGCCCACCATTGTGCTTGCATCACTTACAGCCCAGTCATTAACAGGAGGACACATGCAGCCCACACAGGAGTACCCCTGGGGTACCTGGTTCTCATGACCAAGAGGGATTGCATTTCTGGGTCCCACAGGACACTTTCTATATGACACCACTCCCTTCAACACCAGGAGACATAGCTAATCTACCTAATACATAGAAACAAACAGAGAGAGATAAAATGAGGAGACAGAGGAATATGTTCTAAACAAAAGAACAAGACAAAAATCACATACAAAGAACTAAATGAAATGGAGGTAAACAATCTACCTGATAAATAGTTCAAAGTAATAGTAATAAAGATGCTCATTGAACATGGGAAAAGAATGAATAAACTAAATGAGAATTTCAACAGAAACATACATACATACATACATACATACATACATAAAACCAATCTGAGCTGAAGAATATAATTACCGAAATGAAAAATACACTAAAAGGAATCAACAGATTAAAGGATGCAAGAGTGATGCAAGGTCAGTGATCCGGAAGACACATAATAGAAATTATCTAAACTGAACTGCAAAAAAGAAAAAAACAATTTAACAAAAATAAGGCTAGGTTAAGGGACCTCTGGGACAACAGAAGAAGAGAGAGAAGGGGGGAGGGAGAAATTTTAGCTGAAGAAAAATAGGTGAAAAGTTCCCTATTTGGGGAAAGAAACAGATATCCAGGTCCAGGAATCAAAGAGAGCCCCAAACAAGATGGACCCAAAGATGTCTACACCAAGACACAAAATAATTTAAATGTAAAAAATTTAAAGATAAAGAAATAGTCTTAAAAGCAACAAGAGAAACACAACTAGTTATCTACAAGGGAACATCCATAAGATTATCAGCTGATTTTTCAGCAAAAACTTGCAGGACAAAAGGAAGTGGAATGATATGTTCAAAGTACTAAAAGGAAAAAACCTACAACCAAAAAGACCTCTACCCAGCAAAGGTAATATTCAGATTTAAAAGAAAGATATGGGGCACTAGGTGGCTCAGTAAGTTAAACGTCTGACTCTTGATTTTGGCTCAGGTCATGATTTCACGGTTCATGGGATCAAGCCCTGCATTGGGCTCTGAGCTGACAGTGTGGAACTTGCTTGGGATTCTCTCTCTTCCTCTCTCTCAGCCCCTCCCAGCTCACATAATCTCTTTCTCAAAATAAATGAACTAAAAAAAAGAAAGATAAAGAGTTTCCCAAACAAAAGTTTAAAAAGTTTGCCACCACTAACCCAGCCTTACAAGAAATGTTGAAGAAACTTAAACAGAAAAGAAATTGCCATAGCTAGAAGAAAATTATGAAAGATAAAATTTCACTGGTAAAAGCAAACGTATAGTAAAGATAGTAGCTCAATCACTTATAAAGCTAGTATGATGGCTGAAGAACAAAAGTAGCAAAATTAGGGGCAACTGGGTCGCTCAGTTGGTTAAGCGTCCAACTCTTGATCTTGGCTCAGGTCATGATCTCACTGTTCATGGGATCAACCCTGCATTGGGCTCTGTGATGACAGTGCAGAGCCTGCTTGGGATTCTCTCTCCCTCTCTCTCTGCCTCTCCCCCAATCACACGAATGCTCTCTCTCTCAAAATAAATAAATAATTGTATTACTTTTTAAAAATGTTTAATTCTATCTATAAAAATTAGTAAAGGAAAACACAAAATAAGAATATTAAAATGTGACATCACATACATAAAAAGTTAGGGACGAGTAAAAATATAGTTCTTTTAGAATGTGTTCAAATTTCAGTGATCATCACTTTAAAATATACTGCTATGTACATAGGGTGTTATGTATGAACTTCATGGTAACCACAAACCAAAAACCTATATTAGATACATAAAAAAAAGAAAGAGAAAGGAATCCAAGCATAACACTAAAGATAATTATCAAATCACAAGGAAAGACAGCAAGAGAAGGAATAGAGAAAAACTACAAAAACAATAAGGAAACAGTTAACAAAATGGCAATAAGTACATGCCTATCAATAATTACTTTAAATGTAAAGGACTAAATGATCCAATTAAAAGACATATAGTGACTGAATTGATTTTTTAAAAAAATACCACCAGTATACATATGTATGTATGTATGTGTATGTGTGTGTGTGTGTGTGTGTGTGTATGTGTATACACACACATACATACTACCTACAGGAGACTTACTTCACATCTAAAGACACATACAAACTGAAAGTAAAGAGACAGAAAAAGATACTCCATGCAAATGGAAGCAAAATAAAAAGTTGGGGTAGCAATACTTATATCAAACAAAATAAACTTTAAAACAAAGACTATAACAGACAAAGAAAGGCATTAGAGAATGATAAAGGGATCAATCCAACAAGAGGATGTAACAATTATAAATATGTATGTACCCAACAGACATATGTCTGTTATGTATTAACAGACATAAAGAGAAATTGACGTTAAGAGAGAATATGATAATAGTAGGGGAGCTTAACACCCCATTTACATCAATGAATAGATCATCCAGACAGTGGATTCAAATGACACAATAGAGCAGATGGACTTAACAGATACATACAGAAAATTCCATCCAGAAAAAAAAAATAGAATACACATTCTTTTCAAATTTGCAGGGAACATTCTCCAGAATAGATCACGTTAGGCCACAAAACAAGCCTCAACAAATTTAAGAAGATTGAAATCATATCAAGCAACTTTCCCAACAATGGCATGAAACCATAAACTAATTACAAGATAAAAATGGGGGGGGGGGGGGAGGGGAAAACATGAAGGCAAAACAACATGCTACCAAACAATGAATAGGTCAAGGAAGAAATCAAAAAAGATAATAAAAAATATAGAGACAAATGAAAATGGAAACATAATGTTCCAAAATCTTCAGGATATTGTAAAATCATTTCTAAAAGGTCAACTTATAACAATACAGGACTACTTCAAGAAACAAGAAAAATCTGTAACCCAAAGGAATTAGAAAAAGAAGAACAAAGTTCAAAGTTAGCATAAAGAAGGCAATAATAAAGATCAGAGTGGAAATAAATTAAATCAAAACTAAGAAAAAAGTAGAAAATGGGCACCTGGGTGGCTCAGTTAAGTGTCCAACTCTTGAACTTGGCTCAGGGTTCTTGGGTTCAAACCCCACATCAGGCTCCATGCTAATAGTGCAGGGAATTCTTGGGATTCTCTCTCCCT
Source organism: Leopardus geoffroyi (assembly GCF_018350155.1). Taxonomy (NCBI): domain Eukaryota; kingdom Metazoa; phylum Chordata; class Mammalia; order Carnivora; family Felidae; genus Leopardus; species Leopardus geoffroyi. The sequence goes on from NC_059326.1 coordinate 187,581,930, forward strand.
CTCTCTCTCTGCCTCTCCCTCACTCCCTCACTCTACTCACTCAAAATAAATAAACTTTGAATTTTTTAAAAAATCAATAAAATGAAGAGCTTGTCCTTTGAAAATATTAACGAAATTGGTAAACCTTTAGACACACCCCTCAAGAAAAAGAGAGAGGGCTCAAATAAATAAAATCATAAATTAAAGGGGAGAGGTTATGACCAACACTACAGAAATATAAAGGATTATGAGACTATGATAAAAATTTATGTCAACTGGGGCGCCTGGGTGGCGCAGTCGGTTAAGCGTCCGACTTCAGCCAGGTCACGATCTCGCGGTCCGTGAGTTCGAGCCCCGCGTCGGGCTCTGGGCTGATGGCTCAGAGCCTGGAGCCTGTTTCCGATTCTGTGTCTCCCTCTCTCTCTGCCCCTCCCCCGTTCATGCTCTGTCTCTCTCTGTCTCAAAAATAAATAAACGTTAAAAAAAAAAATTAAAAAAAAAAAAAAAAATTTATGTCAACAAATCGGACAACCTAGAATAAGTGAATAAATTCCTTGAAACATACTATCTCCCAAGACTGAATCAAGAAGTAGAAAATCTGAACAGACAAATCACTAGTAATGACATAATGAATAAGTAATAAAAAAAACTCCCATCCAAGTCCAGGACCAGATGTCTTCCCAGGTAAATTCTACCAAACATTTAAAGAAGAGTTAATATTTATCCTTCTCAAACTATTCCAAAAAAAAATTGAAGAGAAAGAAACACTTCCAAATCATTCTAGGAGGCCAGCATTCTCTGATCTCAAAACCAGATGAAGATACTACAAAAAAGAAAATTACAGGCCAATATCCCTGATGAATACAGGTACAAAAATTCTCAACAAAATATTAGTAAGCCAAATTCAGCAATGCATTAAAAGGAGCATTTACTACAATCAAGTGGGATTTATTGTAGGTATGCAAGGATGTTTTGATATCTGCAAATCAATTAACATGATACAGCACATAAACAAAATGAAGAATAAAGATTATATGGTCATATCAATAGATGCAAAAAAAAAAAGAAAAAGAAAAAGAAAAAAAAAAGCAGTTGACCAAATGCAACATCCATTTGTGATAAAGATTCTCAACTAAGTGAATATACAGGGAACATATGTCAACATAATAAAGGCCATATATAACAAACTCACAGCTAACATACTCAACAGTAAAAAGCTGAGTTTTTCCTCTAAAATCAGGAACAAGGCAAGGATGCCCACTCCTACCACTACTATTCAACATAGTACTAGAATCCTAGCTCAGTAAGCACACAAGAAAAAGAAATAAAAAATATCCCAACTGGTAAGGAAGAAATAAAACTATCACTGTTTGTAGATGACAGGATACTATATAGAGAAAACCCTAAAGACTGTAGCAAAAAACTATGAGAATAAATGAATTCAATAAAATTTCAGGAAACGAAATTAATGCATATAAATCTGTCACATTTCTATACACAAATAATAAAGTAGCAAAAAGAGAAATTAAGAACACAATCCCACTTACAATTGCATGAAAAAGAATAAAATGCCTAGGAATAAATTTAACCAAGGAAGTTAAAGACCTTCACTCTGAAAACTATAAGACTTTGATGAGAGAAATTGCTGATGACACAAATAAATGGAAAAGTATACCATGTTCATCAATTAAAGGAATTTTGTTAAAATGTCCATACTACCCAAAGCAGTCTACAGATTCAGTGCAATTCCTACCACATATCAATAGGATTTTGTGTAGAACCAGAACTAATACTCCTAAAATTTAGGTGGAACCACAAAAGACGCTGAATAGTCAGAGCAATCTTGAGAAACAACAAAGCTGGAAGTATCATGCTCTCAGATTTCAAATTGTATTACAAAGCTATAGTAATCAAAACAGTATGGTACTGGCACAAAAATAGACACATATATGGCATAGAATAGATAACCCAGAAAGAAACCCATGCTTACATGGTTAATTAGTCTATGACAAAGGAGGCAAGAGTATGCAATGGGGAAAAGACAGTATCTTCAATAAATGGTGCTGGGCTAGTCAGAGTGGCTAAAATGAACAACTCAGGAAACAACAGATATTGGGGAGGATGTGAAAACAGGGAAACCCTCTTGCATTGTTGGTGGGAAGGCAAACTGGTGCACGCACTCTGGAAAACTGTGGAGATTCCTCAAAAAATTAACCTATTGCTATAACCCAGCAATAGCACTACTAGAAATTTATCCAAAGGATACAGGAGTACTGATTCACAGAAGCACATGTACCCCCATGTTTATAGAAGTGCTGTAAACAATGGCCAAAATATGGAAAAAGTCTAAATGTCCATCAACTGATGAATGGATAAAGAAGATGTGGTATATACCTATACAATGGAATACTACTCGGCAATGAAAAAGAATGAAATGTTGCCATTTGCAACAATGTGGATGGAACTGGAAGGTATTATGCTAAGTGAAATACCTCAGTCAGATAAAGACAGATATATGTTTTCACTTATACGTGAAAGTGGAGAAATTTAACAGAAGACCATGGGGGAATGAAAAGAAAAAAAATAGCTACAGAGAGGAAGGCAAACTATAAGAGACTCTTAAATACAGAGAACAAACTGAGGGTTGAGGGGGTGGAGGTAGGGGGATGGGGAAAATAGGTCATGGGCTTTGAGGAGGGCACCTGTTGGGATGAGCACTGGGTGTGGTATGTAAGTGATGAATCATGGGAATCTACTTCTAAAGCCAAGAGCACAGTTTTATACTTTTAGCTGACTTGACAATAAGTTATATAAAAAAATAAAAAATAAAGTGCACAATTCAAAAAAATTTTTTAATTAAATAAAAAATAAATGGTGCTTGGGGGAGGGGCCAAGATGGCAGAACATCATGGAAGTTTTTTCAGCTCTGTCAACCCTGCAATGCAACCAGATCAACACTAAACCATCTTGCACACCTAGAAAACTGATTTGAGGATTGACACAACAATCTGCACAACCTGGACCACAGAACTCGGCAGGTACGTGGCACAGAAAGGTGAACTGGGGAGAGAGAAGCCACAGAGGACAGGGAACTGTTTTTGCTTGCAGAGAGAGGACAGAGATGGGTGGAGGGTGGGAGGGAGTATGGGAAAATCACCCCTGCCCCAAAATCAGCTGGAAAGAAAGTGGAAGAGTGGACAAGGGACTGAACAAAGAAGAGAAAAAGGAGAAAGGAGAGGGTTTAAATTCCCTTTCGGCTCTATAGACAGGGGGAGATCAGAGTCTGAAACTCCACAGCTTGATACCTGACAGTGCTCTGGTGGGAAGGGTGAATCCCCAGGAGCAGAGAGCAAGGTCCAAGGGGTCTTAGGGCCACATGGGGAGTGGTGGTTCCCTTGCTGAGAAGACATTTGGTAGAGGCTGTACAGCCTCCACACAAAGGTCCCAGCAGACCCTGGAGAACAACCACTTAGAACAAGGATGTTAAGGGTGTAGCCTGGTGCCAGTTGTATGTTGTGATTTACCATAATTCCTGAAAAGCTTCTGCTACACAATCGCATGAACTTTTTCTGGGGCGGGCTGGCACCTAGCCACAGTCACTGGGCATTAGCAGCAGCACAGTCTCATAAACATTCCTGGGGGTGGGCCAGAGACCCTCCCCCAGAGGGTCTGAGCAGGTCAAAGGCACCGTCCCTCAGAAGTTGGGGGTTGGGAAACACAGCCTCATCTGAGATAAAACTCAGGAGGGAGGTGCCGCCTGGCGGCCTGACGACTTGGTCAGGGACAGTGTAGAAGCAGGGAGTAGACAAAAGCAGGAAACAACGGAGGGATGCTTGGTTGCCAGTAGGGGAGAACAAAGAGTTCCGATATTAGAGACTGTGTAGCTGGGTGATGCCATTTTCACCTCTCCCACGCGTGTACATATATGCCTACACATGCCACAACAATCCACCCAAGTAAGCTAAGCATTGCAATCTAGTGGAGAATGAAGCCGTTACACTACACCCCACCCAACTGGACCAAGAGCAGCTCAACTGCTCTTGAGAAACACCACAAGTCTCTCCACCTGCTTAGTTTACAGGCTATAAATTGCTTCATAGTTTGACTTCTAGGGGAAACCAGATGTAATTTTAATCATACTTAATTCTGTTTGTTGGTCCATCTATCTAACTTTTTTTCTTTTTCTTTTCTTTTCTCATTCAAATACAGGAAGAGAAAATTTTTTTCCATTTTTATTAAAAAGATTTTTAATTTTCTTCTACTCTATTCCTTCATTTTTTAATTTTTAAATTCTATTTTACTTTCATCATTTCATTTTATTCTATTTTATTGTATTTATTTTTTCAAATTTTCAAATGTTTCCTTTTCCTTTTTTTTTCCCTATCTTTCCCTTTTTTTTCTTAATCTACCAAGCTTCTTTCAACAACCAGACCAAAACATACCTAGGATCTAGCACCCTTTATTTTTTGTGTTGTTTTTAATTTTTTAATTTTTTCATTTTTATTATTTTACTTTATTAATTCCTTTTCTTCCTTCAAGATGACGAAAGAAAGGAATTCACCCCAAAAGAAAGAACAGGAAGAAATGACAGGCAGTGATTTAATCAACACAGATACAAGCAAGATGCCTGAACCAGAATTAAGAATCAGTATAATAAGAATACTGGCGGGGTTGAAAATAGATTAGAAGAATCCCTTTCTGCAGAGATAAAAGAAATAAAAGCTAGTCAGGATGAAATAAAAAATGTTATAACTGAGCTGCAATATCGAATGGATACTACAGTGGCAAGGATGGATGAAGCAGAGCAGCAAATCAGCAATATACAAGACAAACTTCTGGAGAATAATGAAGCAGGAAAAAAGAGGGAGACTAAGGCAAAAGGCACAATATAAGAATCAGAGAACTCAATGACTCATTAAAAAGGAATAACAGAGAGAGGAGCCAAGATGGTGGAAAAGCATGGAAGCTTTTTGTGTGTCTCACATCCATAAAATACAACCAGACCAACAATGAACCATCCTACATACCTAGAAAACTGATTGGAGGATTATCGCAACAATCTGCACAACCTGAACTACCGAATTCAGCAGGTACGTGGTGTGGAGAGCTGAACTTGGGGAGCAAGAAGCCCTGAAAGGTAGGGAACCACTTTTACGGATGGAGAGAGGATGGAGACTGGAGAGGGGGGTAGAAAACAGGAAAATCACCCCTCCCCAAAAGCAGATGGAAAGAAAGTGGAAAATTAGAAACAGCCACAGGGCTAAACTAAAAAGGGAGAAAGGAGAAACGCGAGGGTTTAAATTCCATTAAGACTGTAAACAAGGGGAGGGCAAAGGCTGCAATTCTGCAGCTTCATACCTGGTGGTGCTCTGGTGAGAAGGGTAAATCCCCATGAACAGAGTGGGATCTGGGAGATGCCAGGGCCACATGGGGAAAAGCGGTTCCACTGCTAGAAGGACATTTGGTAGAGAATGTTGAAGCCACCTGGTTCCAGCAGACCCCAGAAGGCAGCCAAGTTCACTGGTCTGGGCAAGGTTGTTAAGGGTGAAGCCTGGTGCCAGATGTGTGTTGTGATATTCCATAATCCCTGAGATGGGGCTGCTACACTGTCTCGCGAACATTTTCTGGGATGGGCTGGCACCTAGCCACAGTCTCAGGGCACCAGCAACAACAGGGTCCAGCGGGCGTACCTGGGTGCAGGCGATATTTGGCCATTGCTCATTTGGCCATTGCTTGGTGAGACCCTCCTGCAGAGGAGCGGAACAGGTCAAAGCCACAGTCCTTCGGAAGTAGGGAGTGGGGGAAAACAGCCGTATCTGAGACAAGGTTTGGGAGAGAGGTGCTGCCTGGGGCCAGGTCATGGAGAGTGAAGAAGCTGGAAGTGGACGAGAGCTGAAGACAGAGGGTATACAATTGCTGATCGGGGAGAACAGACTGGGTACCTGGGTGGCACCATTTTCACTGCTCCCACGCATGCACATACGCACCTATGAGCCCCGCAACAATCCACCCCAGTAAGCTAGCAGCGCCACCTAGTGGAGATCAGAGCTGTTACACTGACAACCGCCCAACCAGGCTAACTTCGCTCTTCAAGAACACAAGTCTCACTGCCAACTTAATTTATGGACTATAAAGAGCTACATAGACTGACTTCTGGGGGAAAACAAAACAATTTCAGTCCTACTTCAATCTGTTAGCAAGTTCATCTATTCAATTTTCTTTCTTTCTTTCTTCATTTTCCTTTTTCTCTTTACAATTCTTTTCGTTTTCTTAAATAAAGAGAAAAAATTCATTTTTATTTTCAATGTTAATTAAAAATATATTTAATTTTTATTACTATAATTTTATACTTTTGTGTAAATTTTTTCAAATTCTACTTTACTTCCATCATTTTATATTAGTCTACTTCAGTGTACTCACCTTTTAAATTCTCAATTTCCTTTTTTTCTTTTTTTCTTTCTTTTTCTTTTTTCCTCTTTTTCATTTCTTTTGCTTTTCTTGATTGCAGAAAGAGAAAACCTCCATTTTTACTTTCAATTCCTATTAAAAATATTTATTTAATTTTTATTACTATACTTTTTGTTGTTATGTTTTTTCAAATTCTATTTTAATTCCATCATTTTATTTTAGTCTACTACAGTGTATTCACTTTTTCAAATTTTCAAATGATTTTTTCCTTTTTTATCTCTTTCTCTTTTTCATTTTTTTTCTTAAATACAGAAAATTAAAAATTCATATATATTTTTAATTTTTATTAAAAATATTTTTCTTTAATTTTTTCTACTACATTCTTTACTTTTTTTTTTTTTTTTCAACGTTTATTTATTTTTGGGACAGAGAGAGACAGAGCATGAACGGGGGAGGGGCAGAGAGAGAGGGAGACACAGAATCAGAAACAGGCTCCAGGCTCTGAGCCATCAGCCCAGAGCCCGACGCGGGGCTCGAACTCACGGACCGCGAGATCGTGACCTGGCTGAAGTCGGACGCCCAACCGACTGCGCCACCCAGGCGCCCCTCTTTACTTTTTTTTTAAAGGAAAACATAAAGAAATATTTATAACAAACAGAGCCAAGTATCTTGCTCCAGAATGTTTAGCTGTCTTAATCCAAAGTCTATAAAGACAAAGTGCCAATACTCTTTCTTCAACAAATTCTTGAATTCAGAATTCACATTCTTAGTTATGTGCCAACTTCTATTGCACATAAAAAAATTTAACTTTTAATTACATATAAAAAATTTAAAATATCTCTTAGCAAGAAAGACAATTAAGAATCCCCAAAACTAGAAGTTATTCCTGGAAAGAGGTTATTAGACCATAGAAAGAGGATCTGGGAGTAAAGGTCTTAGAGACATTGAATTAATGTTCTAAGACAGGGGTCAGCAGTCTATGGCCTCTGACCCAAATCTGCCCCACCTGCTTCTGTAAATAAAGTTTTATTGGCTACAACAATTAATTATTCTTAACGTGTTGTCTGTGACTGCCTTCACATAGTTATAACAGAAACTGTAAGGCGCAAATTATTTAATAAAGCCAATATTTTAGGGACAGAATATTTAGTATCTGTCCTCTTACATAAAAAAAAATTGTTGGCCTAAATTTTAAGAGCATGATTCTATAGACTTTATTAAAGGGGAAAGCATGAAAAGAAAAAAGAAGATTCCTAGTGAGAATAAGGCCTATATATGTAACTGAAATTAAATAAAATCTTTGTCATAGAAACATTAGGAACCAAGGAAGCCATACTAATACAAATAAATTATTTAAGAAATAAAAATGGAGAAAAAAGACAAATCTCCTATGCAGAAGAATTCCAAATGATTTGTGTAAATACCCTGCCCTTAAGGAGATGGGACATTTACTTCCCATTCCTTTTTTTTTTTTTTAAGATGGAACTAGTTTATTTATTTTTATTTTTTTTCACTATATGAAATTTATTGTCAAATTGGTTTCCATACAACGCCCAGTGCTCATTCCAAAAGGTGCCCTCCTCAATACCCATCACCCACTCTCCCCTCCCTCCACCACCCATCAACCGACAGTTTGTTCTGTTTTTATTTTTTTTTAATATATGGAATTTATTGTCGAATTGGTTTCCATACAACACCCAGTGAGAATCCCAAAAGACGCCGTCTTCAATACCCATCACCTACCCTCCCATCCCTCCCACCCCCCATCAACCCTCAGTTTGTTCTCAGTTTTTAAGAGTCTCTTATGCTTTGGCTCTCTCCCACTCTAACCTCTTTTTTTTTTTTTCCTTCCCCTCCCCCATGGGTTTCTGTTAAGTTTCTCAGAATCCACATAAGAGTGAAAACATATGGTAACTGTCTTTCTCTGTATGGCTTATTTCACTTAGCATCACACTCTCCAGTTCCATCCATGTTGCTACAAAGGGCCACATTTCATTCTTTCTCATTGTCACGTAGTATTCCATTGTGTATATAAACCACAATTTCTTTATCCATTCATCAGTTGATGGACATTTAGGCTCTTTCCATAATTTGGCTATTGTCGAGAGTGCTGCTATAAACATTGGGGTACAAGTGCCCCTATGCATCAGTACTCCTGTATCCTTTGGGCAAATTCCTAGCAGTGCTATTGCTGGGTCATAGGGTAGGTCTATTTTTAATTTTCTGAGGAACCTCCACAGTTTTCCAGATTAGCTGCACCAATTTGCATTCCCACCAACAGTGCCAGAGGGTTCCCGTTTCTCCACATCCTTGCCAGCATCTATAGTCTCCTGATTTGTTCATTTTGGCCACTCTGACTGGTGTGAGGTGATATCTGAGTGTGGTTTTGATTTGTATTTCCCTGATGAGAAGCGACGTTGAGCATCTTTTCATGTGACTGTTGGCCATCCGGATGTCTTCTTTAGAGAAGTGTCTATTCATGTTTTCTGCCCATTTCTTCACTGGGTTGTTTTTTGGGTGTGGAGCTTGGTGAGCTCTTTGTAGATTTTGGATATTAGCCCTTTGTCTGATATGTCATTTGCAAATATCTTTTCCCATTCCGTTGGTTGCCTTTTAGTTTTGTTGGTTGTTTCCTTTGCTATGCAGAAGCTTTTTATTTTCATAAGGTCCCAGTAGTTCATTTTTGCTTTTAATTCCCTTGCCTTTGGGGATGTGTCAAGTAAGAAATTGCTATGACTGAGGTCAGAGAGGTCTTCTGCTTTCTCCTGTAGGTTCTTGATGGTTGTCTGTCTCACATTCAGGTCCTTTATCCATTTTGAGTTTATTTTTGTGAATGGGGTGAGAAAGTGGTCTAGTTTCAACCTTCTGCATGTTGCTGTCCAGTTCTCCCAGCACCATTTGTTAAAGAGACTTTTTTCCATTGGATGTTCTTTCCTGCTTTGTCAAAGATGAGTTGGCCATACGTTTGTGGGTCTAGTTCTGGGGTTTCTATTCTATTCCATTGGTCTATGTGTCTGTTTTTGTGCCAATACCATGCTGTCTTGATGATGACAGCTTTGTGGTAGAGACTAAAGTCTGCGATTGTGATGCCTCCTGCTTTGGTCTTCTTCTTCAAAATTACTTTGGCTATTCGGGGCCTTTTGTGGTTCCATATGAATTTTAGGATTGCTTGTTCTAATTTAGAGAAGAATGCTGGTGCAATTTTGATTGGGATTGCATTGAACGTGTAGATAGCTTTGGGTAGTATTGACATTTTGACAATATTTATTCTTCCAATCCATGAGCATGGAATGTTTTTCCATTTCTTTATATCTTCTTCAAGTTCCTTCATAAGCTTTCTATAATTTTCAGCATACAGATCTTTTACATCTTTGGTTAGATTTATTCCTAGGTATTTTATGCTTCTTGGTGCAATTGTGAATGGGATCAGTTTCCTTATTTGTCTTTCTGTTGCTTCATACTAGCGTATAAGAATGCAACTGATTTCTGTACATTGATTTTGTATCCTGCAACTTTGCTGAATGCATGTATCAGTTCTAGCAGACTTTTGGTGGAGTCTATCGGATTTTCCATGTATAATATCATGTCATCTGCAAAAAGTGAAAGCTTGACTTCATCTTTGCCAATTTTGACGCCTTTGATTTCCTTTTGTTGTCTGATTGCTGATGCTAGCACTTCCAACACTATGTTAACAGCAGGGAGAGTGGACATCCCTGTCGTGTTCCTGATCTCAGGGAAAAAGCTCTCAGTTTTTCCCCATTGACGATGATGTTAGCTGTGGGCTTTTTATAAATGGCTTCTATGATGTTTAAGTATGTTCCTTCTATCCCGACTTTCTCGAGGGTTTTATTAAGAAAGGTTGCTGAATTTTGTCAAACGCCTTTTCTGCATCGATTGACAAGATCATATGGTTCTTATCTTTTCTTTTATTAATGTTATGTATCACGTTGATTGATTTGCAAATGTTGAACCAGCCCTGCATCCCAGGAATGAATCCCACTTGATCATGGTGAATAATTCTTTTTATGTGCTGTCGAATTCGATTTGCTAGTATCTTGAGAATTTTTGCATCCAAATTCATCAGGGATATTGGCCTGTAGTTCTCTTTTTTTACTGGGTCTCTGTCTGGTTTAGGAATCAAAGTAATACTGGCTTCATAGAATGAGTCTGGAAGTTTCCCTTCCCTTTCTACTTTTTGGAATAGCTTGAGAAGGATAGGGATTATCTCTGCTTTAAACATCTGGTAGAACTCCCCTGGGAAGCCATCTGGTCCTGGACTCTTATTTGTTGGGAGATTTTTGATGACTGATTCAATTTCTTCGCTGGTTATGGGTCTGTTCAAGCTTTCTATTTCCTCCTGATTGAGTTTTAGAAGAGTGGGTGTTTAGGAATTTGTCCATTTCTCCCAGGATGTCCAGTTTGTTAGCACATAATTTTTCATAGTATTCCCTGATAATTGCTTGTATCTCTGAGGGATTGGTTATAATAATTCCATTTTCATTCATGATGTTATCTATTTCGGTCATCTCCCTTTTCTTTTTGAGAAGCCTGGCTAGAGATTTATCAGTTGTTTATTTTTTCAAAAAACCAACTCATGGTTTTGTTGATCTGCTCTACAGTTTTTTTAGATTCTATATTGTTTATTTCTGCTCTGATCTTTATTATTTCTCTTCTTCTGCTGGGTTTAGGCTGCCTTTGCTGTTCTGCTTCTAGTTCCTTTAGGTGTGCTGTTAGATTTTGTATTTGGGATTTTTCTTGTTTCTTGAGATAGGCCTGAATTGCAATGTATTTTCCTCTCAGGACTGCCTTCGTTGCATCCCAAAGCGTTTGGATTGTTGTATTTTCATGTTTGTTTCCATATATTTTTTAATTTCTTCTCTAATTGCCTGGTTGACCCATTCATTCTTTAGTAGGGTGTTCTTTAACTTCCATGCTTTTGGAGGTTTTCCAGACTTTTTCCTGTGGTTGATTTCAAGCTTCATAGCGTTGTGGTCTGAAAGTATGCATGGTATGATCTCAATTCTTGTATACTTATGAAGGGCTGTTTTGTGACCCAGTATGTGATCTAGCTTGGAGAATGTACCATGTGCACTCGAGAAGAAAGTCTATTCTGTTGCTTTGGGATGCAGAGTTCTAAATATATCTGCCAAGTCCATCTGATCTAATGTATCCTTGTTTCTTTATTGACCGTGTGTCTAGATGATCTATCCATTTCTGTAAGTGGAGTGTTAAAGTCCCCTGCAATTACCACATTCTTATCAATAAGGTTGCTTATGTTTGTGAGGAATTGTTTTATATATTTTAGGGCTCCTGGATTCGGCAGATAGACATTTATAATTGTTAGCTCTTCCTGATGGATAGACCCTGTGATTATTATATAATGTCCTTCTTCATCTCTTGCTACAGCCTTTAATTTAAAGTCTAGTTTGTCTGATGTAAGTATGGCTACTCCAGCTTTCTTTTGACTTCCAGTAGCATGATAAATAGTTCTCCATCCCCTCACTCTCAATCTAAAGGTGTCCTCAGGTCTAAAATGAGTCTCTTGTAGACAGCAAATAGATGGGTCTTGTTTTTTTATCCATTCTGATACCCTATGTCTTTTGGTTGGCGCATTTAGTCCATTTACATTCAGTGTTATTATAGAAAGATATGGGTTTAGCGTCATTGTGATGTCTGTATGTTTTATGCTTGTAGCGATGTCTCTGGTACTTTGTCTCACAGGATCCCCCTTAGGATCTCTTGTAGGTCTGGTTTAGTGGTGACAAATTCCTTCAGTTTTTGTTTGTTTGGGAAGACCTTTATCTCTCCTTCTATTCTAAATGACAGACTTGCTGGATAAAGGATTCTCATCTGCATATTATTTCTGTTCATCACATTGAAGATCTCCTGCCATTCCTTTCTGGCCTGCCAAGTTTCAGTAGAGAGATCTGTCATGAGTCTTATCGGTCTCCCTTTATATGTTAAAACATGTTTATCCCTAGCTGCTTTCAGAATTTTCTCTTTATCCTTGTATTTTGCCAGTTTCACTATGATATGTCGTGCAGAAGATCAATTCAAGTTACGTCTGAAGGGAGTTCTCTGTGCCTCTTGGATTTCAATGCCTTTTTCCTTCCCCAGATCAGGGAAGGTCTCAGCTATTATTTCTTCAAGTACACCTTCAGCACCTTTCCCTCTCTCTTCATCCTCTGGAATATGAATTATACGTAGATTATTTCTCTTTAATGCATCACTTAGTTCTCTAATTTTCCCCTCATACTCCTGGATTTTTTTATCTCTCTTTTCTCAGCTTCCTCTTTTTCCATAATTTTATCTTCTAGTTCACCTATTCTCTCCTCTGCCTCTTCTATCCAAGCCGTGGTCATTTCCATTTTATTTTGCAGCTCCTTTATAGAATTTTTTTAGCTCCTCCTGACTATTCCTTAGTCCTTTGATCTCTGTAGCAATAGATTCTCTGCTGTCCTCTATACTGTTTTCAAGCCCAGCGATTAATTTTATGACTATTATTCTAAATTCACTTTCTGTTATATTGCTTAAATCCTTTTTTATCAGTTCGTTAGCTGTTGTTATTTCCTGGAGATTCTTTTGAGGGGAATTCTTCTGTTTGGTCATTTTGGATAGTCCCTGGAGTGGCACAGAACTGCAGGGCACTTCCCCTGTGCTCTCTTGAATAACTGGAGTTGGTGGGCAGGGCCGCAGTCAGACCCGATGTCTGCCCCCAGCCCACCGCTGGGGCCACAGTCAGACTGGTGTGTACCTTCTCTTCCCCTCTCCTAGGGGCAGGATTCACTGTGGGGTGGCGTGGCCCATCTGGGCTACTTGCACACTGCCAAACTTCTGGTGCTGGGGACCTGGCATATTAGCTGGGGTGGATAGGCAAGGTGCACAGGGGTGGAGGGGTAGGCTCAGCTCGCTTATCCTCCAGTGATCCACTTTGGGAGGGGCCCTGCAGCACTGGGAGGGAGTCAGACCCGCCGCCAGAGGGATGGATCCACAGAAGCACAGCGTTAGGTGTTTGCATGGTGCATCAAGTTCCCTGGCAGGAACTGGTTCCCTTTGGGATTTTGGCTGGGGGATGGGTGAGGGAGCTGGTGCTGGTGAGTGCCTTTGTTCCCCGCCAAGCTGAGCTCTGTCCTCTGAGGCTCAACAATTCTCCCTCCATTGTCCTCCAGCCCTCCCGTTCTCCAAGCAGAGCTGTTAGCTTATAACCTTCCAGATGTTAAGTCCCGCTTACTGCCTGAACACACTCCATCCGGCCCCTCCGCTTTTGCAAGCCAGACTCGGGGACTCTGCTTGGCCGGCGGGTTGCCCTCTGCCCTGGCTCCCTCACACAAGTCTGTGTAGTGTGCACCGCCTCTCCGCCCTTCCTACCCTCTTCCGTGGGCCTCTAGTCTGCGCTTGGCTCCAGACAATCCATTCTGCTAGTCTTCTGGCAGTTTTCTGGGTTTTTTAGGCACGTGTAGGTGGAATCTAAGTAATCAGAAGGACACGGTGAGCCCAGCGTCCTCCTATGCTGCCATCTTCCCCTCTTCTCTCCCTACATTCTTTACTTTTATGTCTGTTTTTTCAAATCTATTTTACTCCCATCATCTCATTTTAGTCTACTTCAGTGTATTCAATTTTTCAAATTCTCAAACGATTTCCTTCCCCCCTCCCTTTTTTTTCTCTAATCTGTCAAATCACTGTCAACACCCAGACCAAAACACACCTAGGATCTAGAATCATCTATTTGATTTGTGTGTGTGTGTGTGTGTGTGTGTGTGTAATTTTTAATGTCAATATTTTTTAATTTTAATTTTTTATTTCAATTTTTATACCTCATTAATTCCTTTTCTCCCTTCAAAATGAAGGGATTCACCCCAAAAGAAAGAGCACGAAGAAACGACAGCCCGGGATATAACCAACACAGATACAAGCAAGATGTCTGAACCAGAATTTAGAATCGCAATAATAAGAATACTAGCTGGAGTGGAAAATAGATTAGAATCCCTTTCTGCAGATAAAAAAAAAAAAAACAGTAAAAACTAGCCAGAATGAAATTAAAAATGCTATAACCAAGTTGCAATCACAGATGGATGCAGCAGCAGCAAGGATGGATGAGGCAGAGCAGAGAATCAGCGATATAGAGGACAAACTTATAAAGAATAACGAAGCAGAAAAAAAGGGAGATTAAGGCAAAAGAGCATGATTTAAGAATTAGAGAAATCAGTGACTCAAAAAAGGAACAATATCAGAATCATAGGGGTCCCAGAAGAGGAAGAGAGAATAATAGGGGTAGAAGGATTATGTGAGCAAATCATAGTGGAAAACTTTCCTAACCTCGGTAAAGACACAGACATCAAAATCCAGGAAGTACAGAGGATTCCCATTAGATTCAACAAAAACCCACCATCAACAAGGCATATCATAGTCAAATTCACAAAATACTTATGCAAGGAGAGAATCATGAAAGCAGCAAGAGAAAAAAAGTCCCTAACTTAACAAGGGAAGACAGATCAGGTTTGCAGCAGACCTATCCACAGAAACTTGGCAGGCCAGAAAGGAGTGGTGGGAAATATTCAATGTGCTGAATCAGAACAATATGCAGCCAAGAATTCTTTATCCAGCAAGGCTGCCATTCAAAATAGAAGGAGAGATAAAAAGTTTCCCAGACAAACAAAAATTAAAGGAGTTTGTGATCACTAAACCAGCAAGAAATTTTAAGGGGGACTTTCTGAGGGAAGAAAAGATGAAAAAAAAAAATATATATATATATATATACATATATACACCAAAAGCAACAAAAGATTAGAAAGGACCAGAGAACATTACCAGAAACTCCAACTCCACAAGCATCATAATGGCAATAAATTCATATCTTTCAGTACTCACTCTAAACATCAATGGACTCAACTGTCCTATCAAAAGACATAGGGTAACAGAATGGATAAAAAAAAAATAAGATCCATCTATATGCTGTTTACAAGAGACCCACTTTAGACCTGAAGACACCTTCAGATTGAAAATAAGGGGATGGAGAACCATCTATCATGCTAATGGTCATCAAAAGAAAGCCAGAGTAGCCATATTTATACCAGACAATCTAGACCTTAAAATAAAGACTGTATCAAGAGATGCAGAAGGGCATTATATCATAATCAAGGGGTCTATCCACCAAGACGACCTAACAATTGTAAACATTTATGTGCCAAATGTGAAAGCACCCAAATATATACATCAATTAATCACAAACATAAAGAAACTCATCAATAGTAATACCATAATAGGAGACTTCAACACCCCACTCACAACAATGGACAGATGATCTAATCAAAAAATCAACAAGGAAACAATGGCTTAGACTGACACCCTGGACCAGATGGACTTAACAGATATATTCAGAACATTTCATCGTAACACAGCAGAAAATACATTCTTCTCCAGTGCATATGGAATGTTCTCCAGAATAGACCATATACTGGGACACAAATCAGCCGTAAGTAAGTGCAAAAGGATCAAGATCATACCGTGCATATTTTCAGACCACAATGCTATGAAACTCGAAATCAACCACAAGAAAAAATTTGGAAAGGTATCCAATACTTAGAGACTGAAGAACATCCTACTAAAGAATGAATGGGCTAACCACGCAGTTAAAGAGGAAATTAAAAAGTATATGGAAGTCAATGAAAATGATAACACCACAACCCAAAACCTCTGGGATGCAGCAAAGGCACTCATAAGAGGAAAGTATATAGCAGTCAAGAAGGAAGAAAGATCTCAGATACACAACCTAACCTTACACTTTAAGGAGCTGGAAAAAGAACAGCAAATAAAACCCAAAACCAGCACAAGACAGGAAATAATGAAGATTAGAGCAGAAAATAATGTTATCGAAACCAAAAAGACAGAACAGATCAATGAAACCAGAAGCTGGTTCTTTGAAAGAATTAACAAAATTGATAAACCACTAGCCAGTTTGATCAAGAAGAAAAAGGAAAGTACCCAAATCAATAAAGTCAAGAATGAAAGAGGAGAGATCACAACCAACACAACAGAAATAAAAACAATAATAAGAGAATATTGTGATAATTACATGCCAATATAATGGGTAATCTGGAAGAAATGGACAAATTCCTAGAAACATATACACTACCATAACTGAAACAGGAAGAGATAGAAAATTTGAACAGACCCATAACCAGTAAGGAAATTGAATTAGTAATCAAAAATCTGCCAAAAAAACAAGAGTCCAGGGCCAGATGGCTTTTCTGGGGAATTCTACCAAACATTTAAGGAAGAGTTAACACCAATTCTCTTGAAACTGTTCCAAAAAATAGAAATGGAAGGAAAACTTCCAAACGCTATGAAGCCAGCATTACCTTGATTCCAAAACCAGACAGAGACCCCACAAAAAAAGGAGAATTATAGAGAAATTTCCCTGATGAACATGGATGCAAAAATCCTCAACAATATATTAGCCAACCAGATCCAACAATACATTAAAAAAATTATTCTCCACGACCAAGTGGGATTTATACCTGGGATGCAGGGCTGGTTCAATATCCACAAAACAATTAACGCGATTCATCACATTAGTAAAAGAAAGGACAAGAACCATATGATCCTCTCAATAGATGCAGCAAGCATTTGACAAAATAGAGCATACTTTCCTGATAAAAACCCACAAGAAAGTAGGGATAGAAGGATCATACCTCGAGATCATAAAAGCCATATATGAACGATCCAACGCTAATATCATCCTGAATGGGGAAAAACTGAGAGTTTTCCCCCTAAGGTCAGGAACAAGAGAGGGATGTCCACTCTCGCCACTGTTATTCAACATAGTATTGGAAGTCTTAGCCTCTGTAATCAGAAAACACAAAAAAATAAAAGGCATCCATATCATCCAGGAGGAGGACAAACTTTCACTCTTCACAGATGACATGATACTCTATATGGAAAACCCAAAACATTCCACCAAAAAACTGCTAGAACTGATTCAGGAATTCAGCAAAGTTGCAGGATATAAAATCAACGCACAGAAATCGGTTGCATTCCTATACACCACCAATGAAGCAACAGAAAGAGAAATCAAGGAATCGATCCCATTTACAGTTGCACAAAAAAAAAAAAAAAAAAACATAAAATACCTAGGAATAAATCTAACCAAAGAGGTGAAAAATCTATAAACTGAAAACTATATAAAGCTTATGAAAGAAATTGAAGAGGACACAAAAAAAAATGTAAAAAGATTCCATGCTCCTGGATAAAGAACAAATATTGTTAAAATGTCAATACCACCCAAAGCAATCTACATATTCAGTGCAATCCCTATCAAAGCAATACCAGCATTCTTCACAGAGCTAGAACAAATAATCCTAAAATTTGTATGGAACCAGAAAAACCCCAAATAGCCAAAGCAATCTTGAAAAAGAAAACCAAAGCAAGAGGCATCACAATCCCAGACTTCAAGCTATACTACAAAGCTGTAATCACCAAGACAGCATGGAGCAGACACTCAGATCAATGGAACAGAATAGAGAACCCAGAAATGGGCCCACAAATGTATGGCCAACTAATCATTGACAAAGCAGGAAAGAATATCCAATGGAATAAAGACAGTCTCTTCAAGTGGTGCTGGGAAAACTGGACAGCGACATGCAGAAGAATGAACCTGGACCACTTTCTTACACCATACACAAAAATAAACTCAAAGTGGATGAAAGGCCTCAATGTAAGACAGGAAGCCATCAAAATCCTTAAGGAGAAAGCAGGCAAAAATGTCTTTGATCTTGGCCTCAGCAACTTACTCAACAAATCTCTGGAGGCAAGGGAAACAAAGCAAAAATGAACTACTAGGACCTTATCAAAATAAAAAGCTTCTGCAAAGCAAAGGAAACAATCAGCAAAACTAAAAGGCAACCATGGGGTGCCTGGGTGGCTCAGTCGGTTGAACGTTTGGCTTCAGCTCAGGTCATGATCTCACAGTTTGTGGGTTCGAGCCCTGCACCCGGCTCTGTGCTGACAGCTTAGAGCCTGGAGCCTGCTTCAAATTCTGTGTCTCCCTCTCTCTCTGCTCCTCCCCCACTCATGCTCTCTTTCTCTCCTTCAAAAATAAATAAAAACATTTTTTTTTTAAGGCAACCAACAGAATGGGAGAAGATATTTGTTAACGACCTATCAGATAAACAGTTAGTATCCAAAATCTATAAAGAACTTATCAGACTCAACACCCAAAAAACAAATAATCCAGCGAAGAAATGGGCAAAAGACATGAATAGACACTTCTCCAAGGAAGAAATCCAGATGGCCAAATGACACATGAAAATATGCTCAACATCACTCATCATCAGGGAAATACAAATCAAAACCACAATGAGATACAACCTCACACCTGTCAGAATGGCTACCATTAACAATTCAGGCAATGACAGATGTTGGCGAGGATGTGGAGAAAGAGGATCTCTTTTTCATTGTTGGTGGGAATGCCACTCTGGAAAACAGTATTGAGGTTCCTCAAAAAACTAAAAATAGAACTACGCTACAACCCAGCAATTGCACTACTAGGCATTTATCCATGGGATACAGCTATGCTGTTTCAAAGGGCACATGTGCCCCCATATTTATAGCAGCACTATCAACAATAGCCAAAGTATGGAAAGAGCCCAAATGTCCATCAATGGATGAATGGATAAAGAAGATGTGGTATATATATACAATGGGGTATTACTCGGCAATCAAAAAGAATGAAATCTTGCCATTTGCAACTATGTGGCTGAAACTGGAGGGTGTTATGCTAAGTGAAATTAGTCAGAGAAAGACAAATATATGATTTCACTTATATGAGGAATTTAAGAGACAAAACAGATGAACATAAGGGAAGGGAAACAAAAATAATATAAAAACAGGGAGGGGGGCAAAACAGAAGAGACTCCTAAATATGGAGAACAAACTGAGGGTTGCTGGAGGGGTTGTGGGAGGGGGGATGGGCTAAATGGGTAAGGGGCATTAAGGAATCTACTCCTGAAATCATTGTTTCACTATATGCTAACTAATTTGGATGTAAATTTTAAAAAATAAAAAATAAAATTTTTAAAAATAATAACAAAATAAAATAAATATTTAAAAAATTTTAAAAAGAAATAACACCAGAAACATAGGGGCCCCAGAAGATGAAGAGAGAGAAAAAGGGGTAGAAGTTTTATGTGAGCAAATCATAGCAGAAAACTTTCCCAACCGAGGGAAAGACACAGACATCAAAATCCAGGAAGCACAGAGGACTCCCATTAGATTCAACAAAAACCTACCATCAACAAGGCATATATAGTCAAATTCACAAGATACTCAGGCAAGGAGAGAATCATGAAAGCAGAAAGGGAAAAAAAGTCCTTAACCCACAAGAGAAGACAGATCAGGTTTGCAGCAGACCTATCCAAAGAAACTTAGCAGGCTAGAAAGGAGTGGCAGGATATATTCAATGTGCTGAGTCAGAAAAATATGCAGCCAAGAATTCTTTATCCAGCAAGGCTATCTTTCAAAATAGGAGAGATTAAAAGTTTCCCAAACAAAAATTAAAGGAGTTTGTGACCACTAAACCAGCCCTGAAAGAAATTTTAAGGGGGACTCTCTGAGGGGAGAAAAGATAAAGAAAAAAAAAAAAAAAGACCAAAAGCAACAAAGACTAGAAAGGACCAGAGAACACCACCAAAAACTATAATGCTACATGCAACACAATGGCAATAGATTCATATCTTTCAGTACTCACTCTAAATGGCAATGGACTAAATGTTCCAATAAAAAGACATAGGGTAATAGAATGGATAAAAAACAAGATCCATCTATATGTTATTTACAAGAGACCCATTTTAGACCAAAGAACACCTTCAGATTGAAAGTGTGGAAGATGAGAATCACCTATCATGCTCATAGTTGCCAAAGAAAGCCTGAGTAGCCGTACTTACATCAGACAATCTAGATTTTAAAATAAAGACTAACAAGAGATGAAGAAGGGCATTATCTCATAATTAAGGGGTCTATCCACCAAGAAGATCTAATAATTGTAAACATTTATTCTCCAAACATGGAAGTGCCCAAATATATAAATCAATTAATCACAAACATAAATAAACTCATTGATAATAATACCATAATAGTCGGGGGCTTCAACACCCCACTTACAGCAATGGAAAGATCATCTAAACAGAAAATAAACAAGGAAACAATGGCTTTGAATGACACACTGGACCAGATGGACTTAACAGATATATTCAGAACATTTCATCCTAAAGCAGCAGAATACACATTTTGCTCCAGTGCACATGGAACATTCTCCAGAATAGATCACATACTGGGGCACAAATCAGCCCTCAACAAGTGCAAAAGGATCAAGATCATTCCGTGCATATTTTCAGACCACAACGCTATGAAACACAAGTAAAAATTTGGAAAGATAACAAGTACTCGGAGACTAAAGAACATCCTGCTGAAGAATGAATGGGATAACCAAGAAGTTAAAGAAGAAATTAAAAAGTACATGAAAGCCAATGATAATGATAATACCAGAGCAAAATCTCTGGGACACATCAAAGGCAATCATAAGAGGAAAGTATATAGCAATCCAGGCCTTCCTAAAAAGGAAGAAAGGTCTAAAATACAAAACCTACCCTTATACCTTAAAGAGCTGGAAAAAGAACAGCAAATAAAACCCCAAAACATCAGAAGACAGGAAATAAAGATTAGAGCAGAAATCAATGCTATTGAAACCAAAAAAAAAAAAACAAAAAAACAAAAAACAACAACAACAACAAAAACAGTAGAACAGATCAATGAAACCGGAACCTGATTCTTTGAAAGAATTAACAAAATTGATAAACTCCTAGCCAGTTTGATCAAGAAGAAAAAGGAAAGGACCCAAATAAATAAAATCAAGAATGAAAGAGGAGAGATCACAACCAACACAGCAGAAATACAAACAATAATAAGAGAATATTATGAGCAATTATATGCCAATAAAATGGCTAATCTGGAAGAAATGGACAAATTCCTAGAAACATATACACTACCAAAACTGAAAGAGGAAGAAATAGAAAATTTGAACAAACCCATAATCAGCAAAGAAATTGAATTAGTAATCAAAAATCTCCCAAAAAACTAGAGTCCAAGGCCAGATGGCTTTCAAGGGGAATTCTATAAAAAATTTAAAGAAGAGTTAACACTTATTTTTTTGAAGATGTTCCAGAAAATATAAATGGAAGGAAAACTTCCAAACTCATTCTATAAGGGCAGCATTATCTCGATTCCAAAACCAGACAAAGACCCCACTAAAAAGGAGAACTACAGACCAATTTCCCTGATGAACATGGATGCAAAAATCCTCAACAAGATACTAGCCAACCAGATCCAACAAAACATTGAGATAATTATTCACCACAACCAAGTGGGATTTATACCTGGGATGCAGGGCTTGTTCAATATCCACAAAACAATCAATGTGACTCACCACATCAATAAAAGAAAGGACAAGAACCATATAATCCTCTCAATAGATGCAGAGAAAGCATTTGATAAAATACAGCATCCTTTCTTGATAAAAACCCTCAAGAAACTAGGGATAGAAGGATCATACCTCAAGATCATAAAAGCCATATATTAAAGACCCACCGCCAATATCATCTTCAATGAGGAAAAACCGAGGGTCTTCCCCCTAAGGTCAGAAACATGACAGGGATGTCCACTCTTGCCACTGTGGTGATTCAACATAGTGTTGGAAGTCAGCCTCAGCAATCAGACAACACAAAGGAATAAAAGGCATCCAAGTCAGCAAAGAGGAAGTCAAACTTTCACTCTTCGCAGATAACATGATACTCTATATGGAAAACCCAAAAGATTCCACCAAAAAATGCTAGAACTGATTCATGAATTCAATAAAATCAATGCACAGAAATCGGTTGCATTCCTATACACCACCAATGAAGCAACAGAAAGAGAAACCAAAGAATCGATCCCATTTACAATTGCACCAAAAACCATAAAATACCTAGGAATAAACCTAACCAAGAGGTGAAAAATCTATACATGAAAACTATAGATAGCTTATGAAAGAAATTGAAGACGACACAAAAAAAAATGGAAAAATTTTCAATGTTCCTGAATTGGAAGAACAAACATTGTTAAAATGTCGATACTACCCAAAGCAATCTACATATTCAATGCAATCCCTATCAAAGTAATACCAGCATTCTTCACAGAGCTAGAACAAATAATCCTAAAATTTGTATGGAACCAGAAAAGACGCCAAATAGCCAAAGCAATCTTGAAAAAGAAAGCCAAAGCTGGAGGCATCACAATGCCAGACTTCAAGATGCATTATAAAGTTGTAATCATCAAGACAGTATGGTATGGCTCAAAAACAGACACTAAGATCAATGGAACAGAATATAGAACCCAGAAATGGACCCACAAACATATGGCCAACTAATCTTTGACAAAGCAGGAAAGAATATCCAATGGAATAAAGACAGTCTTTTCAGCAAATGGTGCTGGGAAAACTGGACAGCTACATGCAGAACAGTGAACCTGGACAACTTTTTTACACCATCCACAAAAATAAACTCAAAATGGATGAAAGACCTAAATGTAAGACAGGAAGCCATCAAAATCCTCAAGGAGATGGGAATGCAGGCTGGTGCAGCCACTCTGGAAAACAGTATGGAGGCTCCTCAAAAAAACTAAAAATAGAACTACCTTATGACCCAGCAATTGCACTACTAGGCATTTATCCACGGGATACAGGTGTGTTGTTTTGAAGGGGCACATGCACTCCCATGTTTATAGCAGCACTATCAACAATAGCCAAAGTATGGAAAGAGCCCAAATGTCCATCGATGGATGAATGGATAAAGAAGATGTGGTATATATATATACAATGTAGTATTACTCAGCAATTAAAAAGAATGAAATCTCGGGGCGCCTGGGTGGCGCAGTCGGTTAGGCGTCCGACTTCAGCCAGGTCACGATCTCGCGGTCCTTGAGTTCGAGCCCCGCGTCGGGCTCTGGGCTGATGGCTCAGAGCCTGGAGCCTGTTTCCGATTCTGTGTTTCCCTCTCTCTCTGCCCCTCCCCCGTTCATGCTCTGTCTCTCTCTGTCCCAAATATAAATAAACGTTGAAAAAAAAAAAAAAAAGAATGAAATCTTGCCATTTGCAAGTACGTGGCTGGAACTGGAGGGTATTATGCTAAGTGAAATCAGAGAAAGACAAAAATCATATGACTTCACTCATATGAGGACTTTAAGAGACAAAACAGATGAACATAAGGGAAGGGAAACAAAAATAATATAAAAACAGGAGGGGGACAAAACAGAATAGACTCCTAAATATGGAGAACAAACTGAGGGTTGCTGGAGGGGTTGTGGGAGGGGGGTGGGCTAAATGGGTAAGGGGCACTAAGGAATCTACTCCTGAAATCATTGTTGCACTATATGCTAATTTGGATATAAATTTTAAAAATAAAAAATAAAACAAGTTAAAATTTAAAAAATGTCCTCGAGGATAAAGCAGGCAAAAACCTCTTTGACCTCTGCCACAGCAACTTCTTACTCAACACATCTCCAGAGGCAAGGGAAACAAAAGCAAAAATGAACTACTGGAACCTCATCAAAATAAAAAGCTTCTGCACAACAAAGGAAACAATCAGCAAAACTAAAAGGCAACTAACAGAATGGAAGAAGATATTTGCAAATGACATATCAGATAAAGGGTTAGTATCCAAAATCTATAAAGAATTTATCAAACCCAACACCCAAAAAACAAATAATCCAGTGAAGAAATGGGCAAAAGATGTGAATAGATACTTCTCCAAGGAAGACATCCAGATGGCCAACTGATACATTTAAAAATGCTCAACTTCACTCATCATCAGGGAAATACAAATCAAAACCACAGTGAGATACCACCTCACACCTGTCAGGATGGATAATATTAATAACTTGGGCAACAACAGATGTTGGCAAGGATGTGGAGAAAGAGGATCTCTTTTGAACAGCTGGTGGAATGCTAGCTGTTGCAGCCACTCTGGAAAACAGTATGGAGTTTCCTGAAAAAATCTAAAAGGGAACTATCCTACAACCCATCAATTGCACTACTAGGTATTTATCCAAGGGATACAGGTTTGCTGTTTCAAAGGGGCACATGTACACCAATGTTTGCAGCAGCACTATCAAAAATAGCCAAACTATGGAAAGAGCCCAAATGTCCATCAAGGGATGAATGGATAAAGAAGATGTGAAATATAGATATATGAGGGAATATTATTCACCCATAAAAAAGGATGTGATTTTTTTTTTTTTGCCATTTGTAACATAGAACTGTAGGCTATTGTGCTAAGTGAAATAAGTCAAACTGAGAAAGACAAATAGCATGATTTCACTTATATGTGGAATCTAAAAAACAAACAGCAAAATCATATCAATACAGAAAGCAAACTGATGGTTGCCAGAGAGGAGAGGGGTAGAGGGGATGGGCAAAATGGGTGAAGGGAAGTGGGAGGTACAGGCTTCCAGATATGGAATGAATAAGTCACAGGAATCAAAGATACAGCATAGGGAATATAGCCAATGATACTGCAATATTGTTGTACAGTGATGGTAGCTACACCTGTGGTGAGCATAGCATGATGTATAAACTTGTTGAATTGCTATGTTATACCCCTGAAACTCATGTAATGTTCGGTGTCAACTCTACTCAAAAAATAATAAACAACAAAACAAAAACAAAGCCCCAACTCAGACTGCAAATCTCAGTGCTTAAGTGAGACTGCTCATCTACCGCCAACAGACTGGGATAAATGGATACAACTTGCTGTTTCTGCTCCCTATCTTCCTCCCTCTCTCCCTCAGAGATCTCATCTCCTTTCCAAAAAGACCCAGGGCCAGCTGGGTTTGAACATCACTTATTCTGTCCTCAGAAGTAAATCAACAGTGATCTGAAAAGCATGGAAGCTGGGAGCAGAGAATACCCCCTGGTTACCTCCCAGTTCCCAGCATGAGGAGATTCTGGTTATCACCCTGCTAATGATTTTACTAATTATATTCCATTCATCTGCATTGCTCTGCTGAGATGGGATCAGGCAATACAGTTTGATGTTTATTATTCTCTTACTCTGCTGGCCAGCACTCTCCTGCCCACTCATCAAATTCAATGTTTTGTCAGGCTTAATGGCCTTCAAGTCCTGACCCCAAATTCCTTTTATTACACTTGCCACCCTCTACTCTAGGACCACTGATAATCAATTTAATTCAATATATAAAATATCAATCAAATATCTACTATGTGCCTAGTAGTGTGTAAGGCTCTGGGAATTGAATAATGGACATAATAAAAACAAATACAGTACCTGTTCACCCTAAATGGCCTATGGTCTCATGGGGGTCAGATACAGATAGACAAAAACAATACAGTGTGATGAGGCTTCTGATGGGGGAAGTAGAGCAGGCTCTGGGGACCCCAGTAGAGGCATCGCAGCCTGGACTATCAGCAAGGCTTTCTCAGAATGGTAAGGAGCCAATTTATCTGGCCAAGAATTCACCACATTGATGGAAAAGGTGTTGACTCTTCTTCCTGAATCCCTGGTGTCCTAACAGAACATGTGGCTGCGGGCGATTCCTCCACACAGATATGGAGGCCAGACAGGATTCTGCCACATAACTGTCCTTTTATGTCTGGTCCTATATAGTCTTAAAGAAGAATTATGAGAAATACTTAAAAGTACCAGTCTGGGGAGCCTGGATAGCTCAGCTGGTTAAGCCACCAACTCTTGATCCCAGCTCAGGTCATGATCTCATGGTCCAGGAGGCTGAGCCCTGTGTTGGGCTCTGAGCTGACAGTGTGGAAGCTACTTGGGATTCTCTCTCTCTCAAAATAAATAAACACATGTAAAAAAAACATTAGTCTACTCAGGCTCTCACATTCTCAGCACAAAAACAAAGCAGCATGAGTATTCAGGTGCCCTCCCCAAATCATCTCTGCCTCCAAGACCCTCAAAAGCCCTATTGGCATCTATGAACATTCCTAGGCCTGAAAGGGGTGAGAAGAGAGAATTTTTGTACCTAATGAAACCCAATACCAAGAAGGCTTCCTTACAGGAGCTAAGGCATTTCAAAGAAATGCATTTTTAAATAAATAACCCACAGAGTGGGGGAAAAATAACTACTTCACCTTGCTCTCTTTCCTCCCTCCCACCAGAAGCAGAAGGTCAAGGAAACTCATTGCTATATACCAATGGGTCTCACACTCTACATCAGAATCACCTAAGGACTGTGAAAACAAATAGTCCTGGGGCATCTGGATGGCTCAGTTGGTTGAGCATCTGACTTTGGCTCAGGTCATGATCTCACAGTTCAGGAGTTCAAGCCCCACGTCAGGTTCTGTGCTGACAGCTCAGATCCTGGAGCCTGCTTTGGATTCTGTGCCTCCCTCTCTCTCTGCCCCTCCCCTGTTCACGCTTGGTCTCTCACATGCTCTCTCAACAATGAATAAACACTAAAACATTTTTTAAATATTTCTGGGCCCTACCCCCAAGTTTTCTGACTCATTTGGTCTGGGGTGGAGCTCAAGAATTTGCCAGAAAATCACCATTGATGCAGTAAGATGCTGATCTCTAAACACACAGTGAGAATAACTGCCATAGGCTCTACTAGACAGGCCAGCCTCCTGAGGTTCAGAGCAGGATGGAAGGGGTGGAAAACTGCATCTATTAAATCTAGACTATTAGACCAGGGGACAGCAAACTTTTTCCATGAAGAATCAAATAGTAAGTATTTTAGCCTTTGCAGGCCATACAATTGCTACTACTTAACTCTGCCATCATAGCACAAAAAAGGTCACAGACAACACATAAATGAATGAGCATTTTCTATTTTCCAATAAAAATTTACTTTAATTCTTTGGAGTAAATAAATTTTATAAGTGAATTCACTTATGAGACTGAGTCTTACTCACCTTTGTATCTCCTTAATGTTCAAAAAACACCAGCATAGTCATTCCCTGAGTATCCACATATAAATGCCAGGAACTTTATGTACATTATCTCTTTGCTTCGAGGAAACCTAGATTTAATCTATCCCAGTTAGGACCAGTAATTCGGTAGCTCTCAATTTATTTGTTAAGCCAATTTTTCATCTCCACTCTGTGTCAAGAACTGTGCTCGTCACTAAAGATCCAGAAGTAAAAAAGACATCCACAGTCCCTGTTTGGGGGGTTAACTGGCTAATGAGATGTCGGTTATGGTTTTCTGGTTGCAACAGACACGAGTTTAAGTAACTTAGATAAAAAGAAATGGGAATGCCTGGGTGGCTCAGTCAATTGAACGTCTGACTCTTGATTTCGGCTCAGGTCATGATCTCACAGTACATGGGATGGAACCCCACGTTGGGCTCTGTGTTGACAGTATGGAGCCTGCTTGGGATTCTCCATCTCCCTCTCTCTCTCTGCACCTCCCCCCCCCCACTCACTCTTGCTGTCTCTCCCCAAATAAATAAACAATTTTTTCTAAGGTATTGGAAGAATACTGGAGTGCGCAGAATCTTGAGAGACAAACAGGTCAGCCATTCTTCTAGAAGCCTGGAAACTAGAACACCTCCCACAAGAGCTGCCAAGGCCCAACCCACATTTCTGTATTCTGTAAATTGAACTGTCTCTGGGATGGGGGGGCTGGCTTAGGTAATTTTTAAATTTTCCCTGATGATTCTGATTTGTAACCATGGTTGATAACTACTGCTCTGGTCTCTTCAGAAGGATTGCATTCCTCCTTTGTCATTGTGGTTTTTAGTAGATCCCAGATTCCTGATAAAGTTAGAATAAACATTCAAAAATCCAACTCAATTCCCCAACTCCCCGCCAAGTTTAATCAGCGGACAATAATATACTCCATCTTCATAGCACCTTTTCAAAGCATCCTTAAAGTTTTTTTTTTTTTTTAATCTCAAATGAGACTCACAGCTACCCTGTAAGATGTTATGATTACTCCTTAACAAACTGAGGATCAGGTAAATGATGTGCCCAAATCCACACAGCAGGTGAATGGGCAGAGCTGAGACTAGAACCCAGGTCTCCTTAGGTTTACCAGGGCATTGGTTTACCAACTTGAGCATGAATAAGACATATTGAGGATACTTGTCCCAATGCAGTGTCCTTGGCTTCAAGCCCAGAGGTTCAGATCCAGGAATTTGAGGCACAAGCACCTACATTATTACCAAAGTGATTCTGATGCATAGGACCCAAAAATCTCAGTTTATGGGACACCTGGATGGCTCAGTCAGTTAAGTGTCTCTTGATTTCAGCTCAGGTCATGTTGTCATGGTCATGAGATCAAGGCATGCGTCAGTCATGGAACTTGCTTAAAATCCTCTCTCTCTCTTTGCGCCTCCCCTACTCTCTCAAAAATAAACATAAAAAAAAACTTTTAAAAAAAGATTCTCTTTCTCTCTCTCCCTCTGCCTGACTCTCTCTCCAAAGGGTTGGGGCCGGGGGGGGGGGGGGGGGGGGGGGGGACTCAGTTGGTAAAATACTGCCATCAAGGAACTTATCTTCAACTCATAGCTTTGAATATTATTCTGCCCAGAAACAAGATAGGCAGAATTCTACCCAATTCAAGATATTTTCCAAACCTAGGTCTCATTTTTCCCTTTATCTTATTACCTACTAGAATACTTTCTATGGAAATAGTCAAACTCTTGATCCGTGATATGGAATTTCACTTCAGCCAACTCAGACCAACTAAGAGTGGCTTCTTAGAGCCTTGGATTGAGAAATGAGGAGATTGGACCAGATACAGCAAGAGAATATACTCTGATCAGTCACGGACATAGTGAGAAACTCTGGCAGCCCAGACTGTTATCTAGATAGTACTTTATCCTCAGTTTTTTCTCACTTTTCTACTTAGAGAGTATTTCTATAAAGAGAGACCTAGTTTCTCACTAACAGATAATGATTTTTTAAAATTGCTTCCATGCTGTCCATAAAACTATGGGTTCTGCTTGAGACATTCCGGATGCCATGATTCAAATGTAAATAGCCCCTAAAATCCATCAATGTCTGGATAGCTGATTAAGCACCATGGACTGTAACAGTGTTCCCTTTTCTGATCTTCAGGCATTTTTTTTGTGTGAGCTGATGTATTACCACAATGAGGGGACTTTCTCACATTCTGCTCATGGTAACAGATGAGGTGTGAAATTGATTCTGAACACCTAGGAGGGTTATGATTTATCATCATACATTACGCCCTGTGGAGCTTTACTGGATGAATCCCAACTACATCCAGAATCCACCCACACTTCCAGAAAGAGGACACTTAGTGACTCAAGATATGTTAAGTACAGCTATTTCATAGTTGGCACCCAATATAGGGCTCCCTTTCATTCATGAAATCAACAAATGTTTACTAAGCACCTAATATATTCCAGGTACTATTTTAGGAGCCATAGATATTCCACTAAACAAGAGAAACCCACTTATCCCTAGACCTAGTTTCCCTCCTGATTATAATTAGGTACATTTAACTTACCCTCACCTTTGGATAAACACCAATAGCCTGGTACTAGAGGATCAATACAGGAGGTATCCTGAACTGAGTATCATTGTACAATTTTCTGGACTGCAGATAGTTGGAGGAGCCAACCTGATGGATAATGCTGCACCTTCAATATTGTTACTTTCAGTACAAAGAATGGATCCATGGAAATTTCTAGTGAGGGTGTCCCACACATGAACCACTCAGGAAGCCACTCAGTCAAGTAGGGCTTCAGGCAAAAGCCTTACCTAACTGGAAGTATGCAGACATCTGGAAACAATCTCTTCTGCCAACCAATGCCTAAAACCATGTCCTTACACAGAATGGGGCAGGTCATCAGAAACACTTAAGTTTTTTTGAACATATACTTTCCTAAGGCCTTGTTCTCCCACCCCCAGGATTCTGCCTCTCAATTTCTGGGCTGGGCTCCAGGCAGATCTATTTTGGAAAAACTACCCATGGCTAAGTCTGATCAATCTAGAAAACATGGTCTATCATACTTCATTGAGATACAAGCCTAGCCTCTGTCAAAACACAAGGTACAAATTATGGTAAATGAATAGAAACCCACCAATGGGAATCACGGAGGTGGTCTTCTAGTCCTGATTTTGTCTCAATCAGCTGTGTGACCTCAGACCAGCCATTCCAGCTTTTTGGGCCCACTTCATCGTTTGCACACAGGGGAGAAGGAGTGAGGATTCTGAAGGGTGTTGAGGAGCTAAATTTATATAGCTGTGTTTTTTCACATTTGCAGGCCAATTTCAAATATTCATTGATTAAGCCCCAGTATGAATATCACTGTTAAATAGTTCTTACAGGAAAGTAATACATATTTAAAACATATTTGTGCCAGATCAGTCCATTATGTATTTAAATATCTTCAGGATCCATGATTAGACTTCTGAGGTGTTCAGTGTAGAATTTTTATAAACTCCCCGGTAGCAGAGTCATCCTTGCACTATTTGTCACCCTGCCTTCTGCCTTCCCACTCCCTGACCCATTGCTTAGGTTCTCCTGCAGCTGCAGGAGTTAATCATTATCTGACTCTCAAGTGGAAGCTACTGGATTTCTCTATCAATAGGTCTGTAAATTCCTTCTTCTCATTAATGAATCTGGAGTTGTCTTTTTATTGACCTTTAAAAGACTGATTTTTTTGCCTAATCATCTCCATTTGATTAATATCCTTGCATTTTTTTTTGTTCTGATTGCCTGCCTCTCTATACCCTACTCACGTATACCTGCAGGCAACACTCTCAGCGCTGATGGCTAAGACCATCAGGCAAGCAGCAGATCAGATGGTAAACATCAAGATTTTTAGGTCTATGGCTTCTCCATACAGGTCATCTCCTTTGACAAAATGAAGGAGACTAAAATCTGACTCTCTTGCTCATTCTAACTAGTCATGTTGTCCATACCCCTGTGTCCAGCCAAGTTACAGGTCAACCTAGAATAATTCCCTGGGAATTCTTTACCAATCCACAGTCGACTCAGCCAACTTTCATCTTTGGAATGGGGTTTGTATTTCACCCCTCTTCTGGAATCATAGCATATTAGAACAATGGGTTTCAAAACTTTAATGTAGTAAGAATTCCACAGGGGAGTGACAGTTGTTTGCCTACCTGCTTGAATCCCCACACTCTCCCTTCTATCCCCTATTCTATACTGCCAGGCCTAGAAGCCTGCATGCTGAAGGTCCCAGGTTGTCTTGCCAAGGGTTTCTCATTAGATTCAGTCAGTGTGAACCACTGGCAGCCAGAAAGGAGAAGACATCCTCGTGCCAGCTCCAGCAGAGGTGGTGTCTCTTTAGCAATTCCAGCAGTAACAATAGCAGCAGCACCAGCAGCAGCAGGGTACCTCCCCACCAAGGTCCCAGCACTGCCTGTGTGGGCTCCAGGCTAGCAGTTTCCTCATCAAAGGAACTCCCCTAATCCTTTTTAACCCTTATCACACCTCTTCTTCCTTTTGCTCCTCCAGCCTTCCTGCACACCATGATAACAATGGTAAGGTGTTGGCAAAACGGTCCCAATTAATTCCTGACAATCTATTCCCCTTTGCAATATGATCATAAAGCCCCCATCAAAAAATGGAGTCAATTTCTCCATCTCAAGTCTGGGCTGGCCTTATTCCTTTCATCAACCAATTGCAGTGCAAGCAAGCAATTTGTGCCAGTTCTGATTCTAGACCTGAAGCCTTTGCATGCTTCCTTTTGGAATCCCACTGAGCTGCCAGGTGAATGAGCCTAGGCTAACTGGCTGGAGGAGCACCCGCCTCCCTCGTGGAGGAGGACACAAGTACCCAGGCCAATAAGCAGCCAAATCCCAGAATCCAAGCTACCTAGCTGTCCTGACACCTACCACAGACACAGGAGGGAGCCCAGTCAAGATCTGAAGAATGATCCAGTTGGCCAGTAGACTGGTAAGGAATAGCAGACAAATTTTTCTTCTAAACTACTTATTTTAGGGTGTTTTGTTATCCCACAAAGGAAACTGATACAGTAACTGATTGTTTACCTTAAATCTCTCTTCCATTGCATTTTCTCTGACTGGACCATGATTGATACAGGCAACTTGTTAAGAATGCAAGTCTCCCAATGAAACATCCCAGATCATTTTAATATGAGTGGTCTCAGACCATTCTTTGTCAAACACAGCTTTGAAGGAGCTATAGGGATCATCCTGTCTATGCTCTCATCCTTCAGGCAGTTTAGAGTTAAAGGCAAAAACTCTAGGTAAAAACTCAGTCCGATTAAATATTTGCTAACCAATTCCAGTGTCCAAGAAACATCACAACACTGCCAAGGTTCTTTTTCCCATAATTGTTACCTTCATTCCCTCAAGGTACAGTTCTCTCTTTCTTCTTATTTCTTTCTAAGAAGAAAAAAAAAAAAAGACAGTGGCTGAGAGATATGGGGTAAAACAATGTTTTACCTAAAGTAGGTTAAATAGTCCCAGCCAGATGGCCCCTTGGAATTAAAAAGACAAAAGCAAAAGCAAAAAACAAACAAATCTCCTTAGTATCAGATTGGTTTTGGATAAATTAGATCTCCTGGGTGACTTTCTACAAGTCATTAACCTCTCTGAACCTCAATTTTTTCCACTGTTAAATAAAGTCTATCGTGAGAAATAAATGAAACAAAGTTTATAAAAAGTTAATGCATTCGGATTTGGCTGTCTCTTCTCCAAGCTTGCTCTCTAAAAAAAATTAAAAAACTGAATCTGGTATACATCCAAATCCCCAGATTCCGGTTTTATCAGAGCATCATGAACAAACTCTCCCATAGTGATGGTTGAAAAGCACCCATACCTATGACAACTGATGTGGAGGACCGATGCAGAAGCCAACCACCTGCCCCTGTCCTATGACGAGAAAACGCCCCAAAGAACTCCTGTCTGAAGGGAGGAACCCAAAGAGGCAGATTCTTTTGAGTTTACCTAAGCAACAAGAATAGGGTTTAATACAAATTAATATATTTTGTATATACATCACACATGTGTGTGATGGGAGATTGCTTCATCACACACTCCACAGAAGCCACTTCTAATTTCCCTCATTAAATCTCTCTGCCCTCTCAAAGTCCCTCCCAGGCTGTACTTAGGGCAGGCAAGGCGCAAGTCAGGGAGAAGGCAAAGAGGGGGACCAAGGAAGAATATGGAGCTTCTCCTCCATTCCTGTACCTCATGTTCAGGCTTATTGTATCCTGCCTCCCTCCAAAATACTCTTTTACTATTCAGGGCAAGTAGGTGACAACTCTTTGTTACTTAGGGATTTATTTCTTGTTTTTCAGGATTCATACCCCGCCCCCAACCAAAGCATTTATTTTTAGCCAACAAAATACACTCCCTAAGAGAATGGAGTGGTCTCCAATGATGTGTGTATGTGCGTACAGTATCTTATAGTCAAAATCCCATAAACACAATTAAGACTGTACCTATATACACAGGTAATATGAATATATAGTCATTAATCTCATTTACTCTATCACAAATATCTTTGCTTTTACATTTTCAAGGCTGGAAGGGGTCTCACTATGTATGAATGTAAATAATTCATTGTTGGATACCTAGGATATCCAATGTCCTCTAGTTTTGAATAACCAGTTTTTCAACACTATAAATTAAGGAAAAATATTCTTGTACCATCTTTCTCATTTGCCCAATTATTGCCTTGGGATACAATCTTAAAGACAAACAGCAGAATAAAAGGCAAATAATCCCATTTAATGCTTTGATAGATTTTGCCAAATTGTTCTTCAGGGCTAAACCAGTGGACATCCCATTGATGACATGAGATTTTTCACAAGAGGGGATTTATGAGCCCCAGATGGAGAAAAGGAAGAAAGTACACATCAAAAAACCTGGAGGCCTCACCCTGAATGCTGGTGCTTTGCTTTTTCTTCCAAACAGGCTGGCCTCCTCATGGTCCCTTTGTAGCCTTTGAACATTGCTGCCTATAAATCTTTGCTCTGGCCTCTTCCTTCTCTGCCTCCTCCTTGATGCTTCCTCAGGCAGTTCACATAACTGTAACAACAAAAAATGTTTCATTTACTCTTAGTGCTAACATATACTAGTATACAGCAAGTTGGCCCTATGTACAGACAGCTGTTGCTGCAATACTTCTGCATAACATTCCAAAACTCAACTTGTAATAGCAATCATGGACTTTCTTGCTCACAGAACTGCAGGTTGTTTCCAGTGTTAGGGCAGCTACATTTGGCTCCAATTTCAGGTCAGTTTCCATCTAATCCCTTGGTCTCACTCTGAACTCAGGCTGAAGGAGCAATGGTAATCTGTAGCATGCGCTTCTCAGAAAGACCTGGCAAACTGTTAATTATGCCCACATCCCACTGGCCAAAACAAGCCACATAGCCAAGCCCAACATCAATAGAATTGGGATATATACTCCTTCCACTCTAGTGCACTGCAGGGTCCCATGGCAGAGAGATTAAACATGTGAGAATTCAATCTACTATGTCCTATTAATTGCTAACATACCAAAACACATCCAGAGTGGTTGGTTAGAGCAGAATTCCCTGCTTACTGAGATTGCAGAATTCCCTACTTGTTGAGATTACAAATCACCTAATAACCACACCCAGGTATGGTCAGAGTCAGGCAGTGGGGTCTAACAGCAGTGCCTGCATGGATGTGTGTAGCCCTTTGCAACTATGTAAAGAGCAATGGTGGTAGAAGCAAGGTTGTACAGCTGCACCTACTACCCTGCAAAGAACCAGCACTGGAGAGGGCATCAAAGCAGATGGTGTAGTCAGTCTTTGCCTCTGTCTCTACCTTCAGTGTCACGCCAAATGCAAACTGCTGGCATCTAGGTTCCTGTCCCCTGACTATTGGGCAGTGCTCCTGACCACCCACCTACTAGAGCAAAGTACAGGACTCTGGGGAACCTAATTACCATCCTTACTGGGAAAGTCATTGAAAGGTTTTGATGCAGTACCCCATGATTCAGAAATAAAAAGCATCCAAATCAGAAAGAAATAAAGTTTTGTCTATTTGCAGAAGACATGATATTATAAATAGAAAACAATGGGGCTCCTGGGTGGCTCAGTCGGTTAAGCGTCCGACTTCAGCTCAGGTCACGATCTCGCGGTCCGCGAGTTCGAGCCCCGCGTCGGGCTCTGGGCTGATGGCTCAGAGCCTGGAGCCTGCTTCCAATTCTGTGTCTCCCTCTCTGTCTGCCCCTCCCCCATTCATGCTGTGTCTCTGTCTCAAAAATAAATAAACGTTAAAAAAATTTTTTTTTATAAATAGAAAACACTAAAGACTTCACCAAAAAATTACTAAAATAAATGAATTTGATAAAGTTTCAAGATACAAAATACACAGAAAGCAACTGCCTTTCTATATACTAATAATTATCAGAGGGAAATTAAGAAAATAATTTCATTTGCAATAGCACCAAAAGGAATAAAATACTTTAGAATATATTTAAGCAAGGAGGTGAAAGATCTGTACACTGAAAACTGTAACATTGATGAAAGAAATTCAATATGCAAATAAATGGAAAGATAGTCTGTGCTCATGGGTTGGAAGAATATTGTTAAAATGTCCATACTAACCAAAGCAATCTGCAGATTCCATACAATCCCATCAAGATTACAATGGCATTTTTCACAGAAACGGGAAAAAATCCTAAAATTAGTATGGAACCACTAAAGACCCCAAATTGCCAAAGCAATTTTGAGAAAGAAGAATAAAGCTGGAGGCACCTACACCCTGATTTCAAACAATATTACAAAACTGTAATAATCGAAACAGTATGGTATTTGCATTTGAAAAACACATAGATTAATAGAACAGAACCAAGAGCCCTGAAATAAATCCAGACATATATAGAGAGAGAGAGAAATACACACACAGAGACACACACACACACACAGACACACAGAGACAGACACACACACACACAGAGATAGAGACACACAGAGAGAGATAGAGACACACAGAGAGAGATAGAGACACACAGAGAGAGAGAGAGAGAGACACAGAGAGAGAGACACAGAGAGAGACAGAGAGATAGAGACACGCAGAGAGATAGAGACACGCAGAGAGATAGAGACACGCAGAGAGATAGAGACACACAGAAACAGACACACACAGAGAGAAACAGAGACACACAGAGAGACAGACACAAAGACACAGAGAGACACACACACACACACAGAGACAGAGAGACAGACAGAGACACACACACAGAGAGGCACAGACACACACAGATGCACAGAGACACACACACACAGCCACACACACACACACACACACACACACACACACACACACCCCCACCCACAGACACAGAGAGATACACACAGAGACACACACATGGGGAGAGACACACACACAGTGAGAGACACACGCACGGTGAGAGACGCACGCACGGTGAGAGACGCACGCACAGAGAGATGCACACACACAGACGCATGCACAGAGACGCACGCACACAGAGACACAGAGAAACACACAGAGACACACACAGAGAGACACACACACAGAGAGACACGACACACTCACTGAGACACACAGAGACACACACACAGAGACATACAGAGACACAGAGAAACACACACAGAGACACAGAGACACACACATGCAGAGAGACACACAGAGACACACACACACAGAGACCCAAACACAGAGACCCAAAAACAGACATACACACACACACACACACAAACACACACACACACAGACATGACACACTCACTGAGACACACAGCGACACGACACACACAGCGACACACAGAGACACAGAGACACACACAGAGACACATGCACACAGAGACACACAACACAGAGACACACACACATACAGAGACACACAGACACACACAGAGACACACACAAAGAGACACACAGAGACACATGCAGAGACACAGAGACAGAGAGTGACACACAGAGACACACACACACAGAGGGACACACTCAGAGACACACACAGACGCACAGAGACACACACACACACAGTCACACACACACACACAGAGACACACCCCCACCCACAGACACAGAGAGATTCACACAGAGACACACACACAGTGAGACACACACACAGTGAGAGACATACACACAGTGAGAGACACACACACAGTGAGAGACACACCCACCCACAGAGACGCGCACACACAGAGATGCACACAGAGACACACAGAGACACAGACACGCACAGAGAGACACACACAGTCACACACACACACACACACACACAGACGCGCAGAGACACACACACACAGACGCACACACAGAGATGCACACACACACAGACACACACCCAGAGAGACACACACCCACAGAGACACACACACAGACACACACACCCACACAGAGAGACACACACACCCACACAGAGAGACACACACACAGAGACACACACACCCACACAGAGAGACACACACACAGAGACACACACACACACACAGAGACACACGCACACACACAGAGACACACGCACAGAGACACACGCACAGAGACACATGCACAGAGACACACGCACAGAGACACATGCACAGAGACACATGCACAGAGAGTGACACACAGAGACAGAGAGTGACACACAGAGACACACACACACACAGAGGGACACACTCAGAGACACACATAGATGCACAGAGACACACACACACACAGAGACACACCCCCACCCACAGACACACCCCCACCCACAGACACAGAGAGACTCACACAGAGACACACACACAGTGAGAGACACACACACAGTGAGAGACACACCCAGCCACAGAGATGCACACAGAGACACACACAGAGACACAGACACGCACAGAGAGACACACACAGTCACATACACACACAGAGACACACCCCCACCCACAGTCACACACACACACAGAGACACACCCCCACCCACAGACACACCCACAGAGACGCACACCCACACAGACACACACCCAGACACACACCCACACAGACACACAGAGACACACACCCACACAGACACACAGAGACACACACACACACACACCCACAGAGACACACACACACACACACCCACAGAGACACACACACACACACACCCACAGAGACACACACACCCACACACAGAGACACACACACCCACACACAGAGACACACACACACACAGAGACACACACACACACAGAGACACACACACACACACACAGAGACACACACACACAGAGACACACACACACAGAGACACACACACACACACAGAGACACACCCACACAGACACACACCCAGAGAGACACACACACACACAGACGCGCACACCCACAGACACACGCCCACACACAGAGAAGCCCACACACAGAGACGCCCACACCCACAGAGACGCCCACACCCACAGAGACGCCCACACCCACACACATACCCACACACACACACACCCACACACACACACACCCAGAGACACACACACCCAGAGACGTGCACACCCACACACAGAGACACCCAGAGACACCCATACCCACACAGAGAGACACACACCCACACAGAGAGACACACACCCACACAGACACACAGAGAGAGACACACACACACACACACCCACAGAGACACACACACCCACACACAGAGACACACGCACACACACACAGAGACACACACACACAGAGACACACACACACAGAGACACACCCACACACACCCACACAGACACACACCCAGAGAGACACACACACACACAGACGCGCACACCCACAGACACACACCCACACACAGAGAAGCCCACACACAGAGACGCCCACACCCACAGAGACGCCCACACCCACAGAGACGCCCACACCCACAGAGACGCCCACACCCACACAGAGACACACCCACACAGAGACACACTCACACAGAGACACACCCACACCCACACACATACCCACACACACACACACCCAGAGACACACACACCCAGAGACGTGCACACCCAGAGACGTGCACACCCAGAGACGTGCACACCCAGAGACGTGCACACCCACACACAGAGACACCCAGAGACACCCACACACACCCAGAGAGACACCCACACACACCCAGAGAGACACCCACACACACCCACAGAGACACCCACGCACAGAGACACACCCACGCACACAGAGACACACCCACGCACACAGAGACACACACACACACACACAGAGACACACACACACACACACAGAGACACACACACACAGGGAGACACAGAGACACCCACACACAGACGCACACCCACAGACGCGCACGCCCACACAGACGCGCACGCCCACACAGAGCCATAGAGATACAGGCACATGCAGAGAGAGAGAGAGAGACCGAGAGCGACAGGCACACAGAGAGAGAGAGAGAGAGACAGAGAGAGAGACGCACGTAGAGAGAGAGAGAGAGACAGGCACACACACGGAGGAGGGGGTGGAAGAGAGGCGGGTGGGGGGAGAGGCCCACACAGAGAGACACAGAGAGAGACACACACACAGAGAATGTGTGTGTCAATTAATTTTTGATCACAGAGCCAAGAATATACAACAGGGAAAAAGGGTAGTTTCTTCAATAAATGATGCTGAGAAACTGGATAGCCACATACCAAAGAATGAAAATGGACCCTTACCTTACACCATACACAATATTCAACAAAGGGATTGAAGATTTAAACATAATATCTGAAACCATAAAACTCCTAGAAGAAAACATAGGAATAAGCTCCTTGACATAATTCTCAGTGATCATTTTTCAGATTTGTTACCAAAAGCAAAGACAATGGCAAAAACAAACAAACATGTAGGACCACATCAAATTAAAAAGCTTCTGCACAGCAAAGAAAACCAACAGAATGAAAAAGCACTGAATGGGAGAAAATATTTACAAGCCACATATCTGATAAAAGGTTAAGATCCAAAATATATTAAGAACTCATCAACTCAACAGCAAAAAAGTAAACAATCCAATTAAAAAATGGGCAGAGAACTGAACAGATATTTTTCCCAAAGACCTACAAGTAGCCAACAAGTATATGAAAAAAAGTTATATGAAACTGGCCAACAGGTACACCACCAGGTCTATGCTCAACATCACTCATCATTAGGGCAATGCAAATCAAAACCATGAGATCACACCTGTTAGAAAGGCCCTCTTGTACACTGATGGTTGGAATGTGAATGGTTGCAGCCACTATGAAAAGCAGTGTAGCAAAAGGAAAAAGAAAAGAAAAACTGAATTACTGGGGCACCTGCATGGCTCAGTCAGTTGGGCTTCTGACTTCAGGTCAGGTCATGATCTCGTGATTCATGAGTTCAAGTCCCTGAGTCAAGTTGTGCTGACAGCTCTGAGCCTGGAGCCTGCTTCAGGTTCTGTGTCTCCCTCTGTCTCTACCCCTCCCCCACTCGCGATCGAAGCACTCTCTCTCCCTCTCCCTCTCAAAAATAAATATTAAAATTTTTTTAAAAACTGAATTACTACCTGATCCATTGTCACAGATTGTGAGTCTGGAATTCTCTCTTGTCCAACGAGAGAGCGCGGATGCAGAACTGAACATGAAAAAGGTGAATATGCAGGAGACAAGAGCCCCAACCAGGCGTTTCGTCTCCGTATTTATTGAGCCCACAAGATTCTACCCACGTGGTGAATGTGAGGAAAACAAGATCTTACACAGGTGAACATGGAGAAAACAATCAGATAGTAATCAGTAACTTGTGTGTGTAAGAAGCAAAGGGTCTGGGGGTTAAGTGGAGTTTGTGATCAAGGTACATTAGTATATTGGCATCAGATGGAAAGTAACTTCCTGCAGGTGATACAAGTTTCTCCTGAACCATTATAATATCTCACTAACTAACCTCCGGCACTTTCTCCCTGTAGTGGCGGCTTTCTGCCCTAAGCTTTTTTCTAACCTATTTATGTAAGTAGAACCTATTTCCCCACAAACCATTCATTCCTTTCTGGGCATATACCCAGAAATGAAAACAGATCTTGAAGAGCAATCTGCACTTCCATATTCATTGCAGTATGATTCACAATAGCCAAGATATGGAAACAACTTGAGTGTCAGTTAACAGATAAGTGAATTAAGAAGATGTGATTCACACACACACACACACACACACACACACACACACACACACACTAGTATTATTTAGTCATGAGAAAGCAGGACATTTGCAACAACATGGATGGAAATTGAGGGCATAATATTAAGTAAAATAAGACAGAAAAAGTAAATTCTGTACTATCACTTATATGTGGAATCTAAAACAAGCTGAACTCGTAGAAAAGAGACTAGCATGGTGGCTATGAGGGGCTGGAGGTTGGAGGAAAAGGGAGACATTGGTTGGAAGTACAAACTAGTTATATGAGGAAAAATGTACAGCATAGTGATTATAGTTAGTAATACTGTGTTGTTGTTTTTTTAATTTTATTGTTCATTTTTTTTAATTTACATCCAAATTAGTATATAGTGCAACAATAATTTCAGGAGTAGATTCCTTAGTGTCCCTTACCCATTTAGCCCATCCCCCCTCCCACAACCCCTCCAGTAACCCTCAGTTTGTTCTCCATATTTAGGAATCTCTTCTGTTTTGCCCCCCTCCCTGTTTTTATATTATTTTTGTTTCCCTTCCCTTATGTTCATCCGTTTTGTCTCTTAAAGTCTTCATATGAGTGAAGTCATA
Organism: Leopardus geoffroyi; assembly: GCF_018350155.1. NCBI lineage: Eukaryota > Metazoa > Chordata > Mammalia > Carnivora > Felidae > Leopardus > Leopardus geoffroyi. The sequence continues at coordinate 187,623,979 of NC_059326.1, forward strand.
TGATTTTTGTCTTTCTCTGACTAATTTCACTTAGCATCATACCCTCCAGTTCCATCCACGTAATTGCAAATGGCAAGATTTCATTCTTTTTTATTGCCGAGTAATACTCCATTTTATATATATATATATATGTATATATATATATATATATATATATATATATATATATATATATATATATATATCACATCTTCTTTATCCATTCATCCATCGATAGACATTTGGGCTCTTTCCATAGTTTGGCTATTGTTGATAGTGCTGCTATAAACATGGAGGTGCATGTGTCCCTTCGAAACAGCACATCTGTATCCCTTGGATAAATGCCTAGTAGTGCAATTGCTAGGTCATAGGGTAGTTCTATTTTTAGTTTTTTGAGGAAACTCCATACTGTTTTCCAGAATGGCTGCACCAGCTTGTATTCTCACCAACAATGAAAAAGAGATCCTCTTTCTCTGCATCCTTGTCAACATCTGTTGTTGCCTGAATTGCTCATGTTAGCCATTCTGACAGGTGTGAGGTTGTATCTCATTGTGGTTTTGATTTGTATTTCCCTGATGATGAGTAATGTTGAGCATTTTTTCATGTGTCGGTTGGCCATCTGGATGTCTTCTTTGGAGAACTGTCTTTTGCCCATTTCTTCACTGGATTATTTGTTTTTTGGGTGTTGAGTTTGATAAGTTCTTTATAGATTTTGGATACTAAACCTTTATCTGATATGTCATTTGCAAATATCTTCTCCCATTCTGTCGGTTGCCTTTTAGTTTTGCTGATTGTTTCCTTTGCTGTGCAGAAGCTTTTTATTTTGATGAGGTCCCAGTAGTTCATTTTTGCTTTTGTTTCCCTTGCCTCTGGAGACGTGTTGAGTAAGAAGTTGCTGTGGCCAAGATCAAAGAGGTTTTTGCCTGCTTTCTCCTTGAGGATTTTGATGGCTTCCTGTCTTACATTGAGGTCTTTCGTCCATTTTTGAGTTTATTTTAGTGTGTGGTGTAAGAAAGTGGTCCAGGTTCATTCTTCTGCATGTCACTGTCCACTTTTCCCAGCACCACTTGAGACTGTCTTTATTCCATTGGATATTCTTTCCTGCTTTGTCAATGATTAGTTGGCCATACGTTTGTGGACCCATTTCTGGGGTCCCTATTCTGTTCCATTGATCTGGAATGTCTGCTCTTGTGCTAGTACCATACTGTCTTGATGATTACAGCTTCGTAGTATAGCTTGAAGTCTGGGATTGTGATGCCTCTTGCTTTGGTTTTCTTTTTCAAGATTGCTTTGGCTATTCGGGGTCTTTTCTGGTTCCATACAAATTTTAGAATTGTTTGTTCTAGCTCTGTGAAAAATGTTGCTGTTATTTTGATAGAGATTACATTTAATATGTAGATTGATTTGGGTAGTATCGACATTTTAAAAATATTTGTTCTTCCTATCCAAGAGCATGGAATCTTTTTCCTTTTTTTTTTTTTTTTTTTTTTTTTTTTTTTTTTTGGTGTCTTCTTCAATTTCTTTCATAAGCTTTCTATAGTTTTCAGTGTATAGATTTTTCACCTCTTTGGTTAGATTTATTCCTAGGTATTTTATGGTTTTTGGTGCAACTGTAAATGGGATCAATTCCCTGATTTCTCTTTCTGTTGCTTCATTGGTGGTGTATAGGAATGCAACCGATTTCTGTGCATTGATTTTATATCCTGCAACTTTGCTGAATTCCTGAATCAGTTCTAGCAGTTTTTTGGTGGAATGTTTTGGGTTTTCCATATAGAGTATCATGTCATCTGTGAAGAGTGAAAGTTTGACCTCCTTCTGGCTGATTTGGATGCCTTTTATTTCTTTGTGCTGTCTGATTGCAGAGGCTAAGACTTCCAATACTATGTTGATTAACAGTGGCGAGAGTGGACATCCCAGTAATACTGTGTTTATATACTTGCAAGTTGCTAAGAATATAGGTCTTAAATGTTCTCCTCACAAAAAAGAAAAGGTGATATTTTTTTCCACGTTTTTATTTGAACTCCAATTACTCAGAATACAGTGTACTATTAGTTTCAGGTGTACAATATGGTGATTCAACACTTCTATACAACACCCAGTGCTCTTCATAATGCCCTCCTTAATCCCCATCACCTATTTCACTCATCCCCACACCCACCTCCCCTCTGAAAACCACCAGCTTGTTCTCTATAGTTAAGAGTCTGTTTCTTGATAATTATGTAATGAAATGGAAGAATTAGTTAATGCCAGGTAATCATTTCACAATATGTAGGTGTATCAAATCAACACTTGTACATCTTAAACTTACACAGAGTTGTCTATTATATCTCAATAAAGCTGGAAAAAATTCAACAAGCAATTTGGAAATTAGAATAATTTAACCAATGATATGCACTACAATTTATATAATTTGCCAAGCAGTTTTAAGGAATATATACTATAATTTATTTCACTGGTGTATGTGTTTTCACAAGCCAGCACCAAGTTGTAATTATAGACACTTTTGATTATGTTTAAATTTTTGATTGGGTTAATCCCCCTCAGTTTTCCTTTTTCATTGTTGCCCTGAATATTTCTGAATTTTTAATGTAAATTTTAGTAACAGCATTTCTAATTCCATTGGAAAAAAATTTTATTGGGACTTTAATTTATAAGTTAGCTTAGGGAGCACAGACATCTTTATAATGCTGCGTTATCCTATGTAAGAATAAGTGGTATTTCCCCATTTGTTCAAATTTTACTTTTGTGTCTTTTTGGACTTTAAAAAAAATTGTCATAAAATAGAATAGGTTGGACACATTTCTTTTTTTAAGTTTATTCCTAAGTATTTAATCTTCTCTTTTGCTATTATAGATGAAGGCTTCTCTATCATATATCACTACTTGGTTATTATTTGTATATTTAAAGGCCATTAATTTTTTATGTCAATTTTATATCCTGCTACCTTACTGAATTATTTTTTAGTTAGTTTTATGATTGAATGTAAGATTTTCTGGATATATTATTATGTCATCTGTAAATAGGAATAGTTTTACAACCCCCCCAAAAAAAGAAATATATAGTATATCAATTAAAAGGAATTTTAATTTTTTTTAATCTTTATTTTTTTGAGAGAGACAGACAGAGTGCAAGTGGGGGGAGGAGCAAAGAGAGAGGGAGACACAGAATCTGAAGCAGGCTTCAGGCTCTTAGTTGTCAGCACAGAGCCCGACACAGGGCTCAAACCCACGAACCAGGAGATCATAACAAGAGCCAAAGTCAGACGCTTAACTGACTGAGCCACGCAGGTGCCCCAACTAAAAGGAATTTTGAAACTTAGTTTTTATATTTTTTATATTTTGATTTAAATTACCAAACAAGTTATTAACTATTTTAAGCACCACCTCTGCCTACTACCTGCCAGCAGCATCATCATCTCATTCCTGTACTTCTCTCTCCTGTTAGTCTACACGCATTCCATTGCCCATCCAGAAAGCAGGAATGCCTACCCTCTTGTTATAAGGTCAGCATACTAGCACATAAGAAGTGTCTATAAATACTTGAATCACAGACTTGTATAGCTGAAATGGACCTTAGAGATCACATCCAGATTTCACTTTCTACCTGGGAAAGCTGAGACTTGCACAAAGACAGGCAGCCGTTAGGACCCAGACCTCCTGGCTCTCATCCAGAAGGCACCCTACCACAGAAGGGCCAAGAACTTACACTGAGATGTGGGTTCAGATATCAGCTTTGCCATTGACTGGTAGTGTGATCTTAATTGTCTGATTTTTCTCAGCCCCCGCTTCCTCATCTGCAAAATTTAGATATTCCTACCCCTAAGGTTGTTGAGTCTATGAAACTCTGTGTGTGTGTGTGTGTGTGTGTGTGTGTGTGTGTATTAAGCTTTCATTATCCATTATACCTTTAATGACTACCCCAGGGAAGTCTCTTATTTTCTCATCACAACCCAAATACACCTCTACCCCAATCCCACAGCCACCAAAAGAACAGGACAAGGCAGGAAGTGGGAAATGGAACAAGAGCACAATGAACTCCAACCAGAGTAACAAAGCTTGTGTAAGTACACCAAGGCCTGGACTTTAATACCTGCTGGCTCCAGTGTCAGGGTGACTCTAGGGTACCATCTTGGTGTCTAAATCACTTGCAAAACTGTGCTAGGGAAACCAGACCAGCACTCAAACACGCAGCTCCAGCCTGTGCTGGGACCTGAAAAAGCCTGGTCTTGGGTCAACAGTTTCTTACACTCTCACCATTGATGCAGGGCACACTGTTCAGCCTTGTAGACAGATATTAGAACTCAACACCAGCAAAACACTGTCCATAAAACTAACTTAATGAGGGGGGAATTGGTACTCTCCCCACCCCACTACCACCACCAACTGAAAAAGATTCATGATTACAAAGGTGAAAATCACCTAGAAAAGATCAGATTAGGAAAAAAAAAACAAGCATAAGCAGAATACAACCAGGTCTCCTGGCTCCTGCTTTGTAGCTGTTCTCTGTTGTGGTCGTATTCCAAATAAACACAGAGTCCAAAAGCTTCAAAGAGTAACAGTCTCTAAGGAAGGTGTCCAGAAGATGCTGAGAAAAGCAGTTATACCACAACTAGAGAGCAAAACTGAACCTCCTAAAAATCCTCCCTGGCCGTCCACACTTCCTGCAACCAAAGTTACCCCCTGTGCTGCAGTCCTTGTTTCCCCACAGCCTCTCTGCTCCTTTCTCCCTGGTGGCCTGGGCCTGCCCTGTACTCACTAATTCAGTTCTGTGGCTACTCTGTCCACTGCCTCAGTTAGCACCAGGGAGACTGGTGCTGAGCAGCGGATCTCCTCCACCTTAGGGGGCAAGAATGGGGGGTGGAATATGTACTTTTTGCCACTTTCCCCTCTAAGAAACTATTTGTAGTATCATCAGGTACATGGTCAGCCTGCAGTAAAGTTCTCACAAGCGCTGGAAATCCACTCCTTGTGTGAATCAGTTCCTTCTATTGCTCCGAAAAGATCACTGTAGTTGGAATCTATTTGGACAAAACCTACAGGTTTTGTGTTCTACAGATGGTTCTGTTCTCACCAAGGTTTTAAATGAGCCCCTGAGGACTTGGATTTTAATGTCTTCTCTGCTTTCAGCCTCCCTTTTTCATCTTCTCAAGCCTCAGCCAAATGCCAAGGAACCACATGACCTTTAAGCAAACCACACCATTTATAAAGGGCTTGTTTTCCTTGGCCAGTTTTATGTGGACAATTGAGAGGGTGAAACCTAAATGGATTGCTGTTGAATTAAGGCACACACAGGCACACTGGTACTTCTTAAAGGGAAAGCCATTCTGTTAGCTTCTCATTTTAAAGGGTCTACATTGAATTACACTACGTAAAAATATTATGAGTATTTTTACTCATAATAAAATACTCATAACTTAGTTATGTTATGGACTAAGTTATGTCCAAACCACAGTGACTCTGGATTATGGCATTATTCAGCCAACTTTTCAGGTGCCCAATGTCCCATGATGTCTAAGGGCAAAACACTTTTTCCCTCATCCCTGAGCTGAGTTTACTCTTGCAATAAAGGTGGCCATGCTATAGGATAAAGGCGAGAAGCCCTTAAGTCATAGGACCCAAGTTCAAGTCATAGCTCTAACTCTTATGGGCTCTAAAACCTTGGCCAGGTGATAAAAGATTATATCTGCTGATCTCTTAGTTAATTAAATGTAGCTACAAATTCTTTGTGGCTTTTCTGATCAACAGGCAATTTTCTCCAACCTTTGAATCTTGGCTGGTCTTACAATTTCTTTGACTAATAGAATGTGGCAGAAGCAACATGGTGCAAGTTCCACAGCCTTGTAGCTTCTGTCTCCACCATGTTAGAATGTTTTCCTGAGAATACCACATAAGAAAACTAATCTAGCCTTCTGTAAAAGAAGAAGCCATATGGGGAAGAAACAAGGCATCATAGCCCACATCTAACATCAACTACCAAACATACAAGTGAAGCTTTCTTGGAGCTTCCAATCCAATTGACCCTCCAGCAACCAGAATTTTGAGCCCAAGAAAAACCAGCAGAGAGGCCACAGTACCAGCCTACAGAAGCACAAAGAATGAGTCATTGTTGTTTTAAGCTAGTAATCGTTGAGGTGGTTTGTTACAGAGCAAAGGTTGGGACTGAGTCTCTATTTCCTCATTTAAATGGGATGTTAATGCATATCCAACTCTTCATTTGTTTATTCAACAGAGTTATTGAGCATTTACTATATAATATCTATATAATATGTATTCATATGTAATTTTGAGAATCAAATGAGATGAAGGATGTTAATATACTTCGGAATATTAGTTTTACTGGTACTAGCACCTCCCTTTCATGTAGCTCCCACATTTTTTAAGCACTTAAATCCACTTTGTATTTTATTCTCTCAAAGAATCAGTTTGCATCATTTCCAGTCATCTCTGATGGAGCTAATCCTTTGACACCTGCCCTTCTACTCTAATTCTCAGATAGGCCTGCCCTTAGGTAAAGGACCCCTGGGATTTTCTTCTTACAGAGTCAGAAATTCACTCCTCATGGGGAGCACAAAACTATTACTGTAAAGCACGAAGGTGGAGGACTTTCCATTACTATCCCAATAAGAACCTTTTTAAAAACTCTTTAATAACTATAATAATTAAAATTCATTGAGCACTTACTATGTGTCAGTACTAAGCTTTTTAGTGAATGGTCATTGGATTCAACAGCACACTGAGATATGTACTATTATAAATCCCTACTTGGGAGTAAGGAAACTAAAGACCTAGTAATATTAAATAATGTGCCCAAAGGCATATGGCATGAAGTGGACCAAGATTCAATCCCTGGTATTCTGAGTCCAGAGCACCACCCTTAACCACTGCCCTGGTCTACTCAGTTTACTTTTTTTTATATTTTAAATGTTTATTTATTTTTGAAACAGAGAGATAGAGAGTGAGCAGAGGAGGGGCAGAGAAAGAGGGAGACAGAATTCCAAGCAGGCTCTTTCCTCCTGATGTGGGGCTCGAATCTATGAACCACAAAATCATGACCTGAGCCGAAACTGAGAGACCCTTAACTGACTGAGCCACCCAGGCATCCCCTCAGTTTATCTTTTTGAAGCCATGTCTCACCATGGCTCTCAATACTTGTCCTTGATGAAGAACATATTGTTTTCAAGCTAAGCTTATTGGAGGTCAAGTTCTGTGACCTTGGCCAAGCCATCTCCTGCTCTACCCCTCTACCTCACACTAAGTAAATTAAGCAGGTTAGACCAGGTAATGTTGAAAACCCCTTCCAGCCCTGAAAATCAGATGGTAAATTCTTTACTAACATCTTGTTATATTCTGAATTTTATTTCCTTCTTACTAATGCAACTAAAGGGCATTAGGGGAGAAAAAAGAAAAGCAGATGCTATAAAAGTATGTTTATTAACTAAGGTAAGGAAATGAAAAGGCAACAGAGGGGATTCTATTTATATCTCCCTTGAAGATTATGCTATAATCGATACTATTTGATTTTTTTTAATGCATTCATTCAGAACCAAGACCCTGTAGGGTGCTCTTTAAGTCTGACACTGAATGAAATAATTGAATTAAAATAGGCTTGAGGCTTTTGCAAGGCATTAAACTCCCTGAAGAGATTCAGGACTTGATCAAGGCCACTTCAGCACCAGCACTGATGACACCACAGGAAAACAGGATTTGGTCACAGGTATTTCTGGGCACATGTGAGGAGGGGAGTTCTAGGCTCCTTGGAAAGGGGGCTGTTACAGTAGAAGTGATAGCTCAGGGAAAATAAACTCGGCACGAAAATTTCCCAACAGTTCACTGGAGTCTGACATTCACTTCATGACATTATCTTGGATAAAACTTATCCTTCTGGGGCTCAATCAGATCAGAGTCTGACTCTTGATTTCAGCTCAGGTCATAATCTCATGGTTCATGAGATCAAGCCCCCTGTCAGGCTCCATGCTGTCTGAGCAGAGTTTGCTTGGGATTCTCTCTCTTCCTTTCTCTCTGCCCCTCCCCTGCTTATGCTCTGTCTCTCCCTCAATATAAATAAATAAACATTTTTTAAAAACCCTATCATTCCATAGCAGAAAATGAAGTCTAATAGCAATCATTAACAAGTACCATTCAGGGGTTCCTATGTGGCTTAGTCAGCTGAGCCATCTGACTCTTGATTTCTGCTCAGGTCATGATCTCACAGTCGTGGGATTGAGCCCCATGTTAGACTTCACATTTAGCATGGAGCCTGCTTAAGACTCTCTCCCTCTGCCTCTGCCTCTGCCTCTGCTCCTCTCTCCACTTGCTCACTCATGCATGAGCTCGCTCAAAAAAATTTTTAATTAAAAAACAAAGTACCAGGGCGCCTGGGTGGCTCAGTCAGTTGAGCATCCGACTTTGACTCAGGTCATGATCTCGCAGTCTGTGAGTTCGAGCCCCACGTTGGGCTTTGTGCTGACAGCTCAGAGCCTGGAGCCTGCTTCAGATTCTGTGTCTCCCCCTCTCTCTGCCCTCCCCTGCTCATGCTCTGTGTCTCTGTCAAAAATAAATAAATATTAAAAAAAAAAAAGTACCATTCATTATGCACCCTCCATATTCTAGGTAGGGTACTGACCTAAATATTTTTTATGCATTAGCTTATATAGTCTTCACAGCTATATGAGGTTAAAAATCATCAAGCCCATACGGATAAAGAAGACGTGGTATACATATATACAATGGAATATTACTCAGCCACAAAAAAAAGAATGAAATCTTGCCAGTTAGACAGTATTATGCTAAGTGAAATAAGAGAAAGACAAATGCCATATGATTTCACTCCTATGTGGAATTTAAGAAACAAGACAGAGGAACATAGGAGGGAAAAAAAAGAGACAAACCATAGAATAGGCTCTTAACTATAGAGACAAACAGGGTTGCTGGAGGAGAGGTGGGTTGGGGGGTGGATTAAGTGGGTGATGGATATTAAGGAGGGCACTTTGAAAAGCACTGGGTGTTGTATGTAACTGATGAAGCACTAAATTCTACACCTCTATGTTAACCAACTAGAACTTAAATAAAAACTTGAAGGAAAAAAAAACCCATCAAGCTCATTTTATAGATGAGAAAACTGAGGTGCCAAGTAATGCCAGGACTTGCCCAAGTTTATGCAGCTAACAAGTTGTAGACCGAAACCCTTATCTGTGGTGCCCATCCAGTACTCTTCAGCACTATACCACTTAAAGTGCAAGTGGCATGTTATTGCAGGAATGTGACCTGGGAGAAATACATGCCTACAGATTCTTTCCTCAGGTGCATGCCATCTGGTCAGTAAACCCTACATACCAGAATAGCTCAAATTACAAATGACTGAGGTCAGATCCAAACCTGAGAACAGGTTTCCACATGGGCAGGCAGATAGGACAAAGTCACAGTGAGGACCTAAACTACTCCTCACAAGTCTACCCAAGACTGGCCCAGTTAGCCACTTTTATTTTTAATGTATTACTAAAATTTTGATTCCAATGTGTAGGGGGTTCTTTCCCCCACTAAACGACTCTCCAACATAAACTGGTTGTCCCCTAATTTAACTCCACTCTGATACTATTTACGGAGCTATAACATTGGGTTCCAAAGGTTAAGGGCTCAGCCCCACAAGACTGCTTCTCCACCTCCACTTCAGATATAAGCCCAAGTTTTCTGACCCATCAGTTATGGGTTGGAAGTTCCAACAACCTGCTCCTTATTTTCAATTAACTTGCTAGAGCAGCTCACAGAACCTGAAGAAACATCGTACTTACAAGGTTGTCAGTTTATTACAAATGGAGGTAACTCAGGAACAACCAGCCAGAGGAGATGCATGGGACAAGGTATGGGGAAGGGGTGAGGAGCCTCCGTGCTCTCAGGGCAAGCCCCTCTGCTCAAAGCTCTATGTGTTCACCAACCTGGAAGCTCTCGGAACCCAGAGCTTTGGGGGTTTTATGGAGGCTTCATTATACAGGCATGATTGATTAACTCATTAACGACTAGTGACTGAACTCAATCTCCAGACCCTCTCTCCTCCCTGGAGCTCAGAGGGCTAACGTTGAAAGTTTGAACTTTGAATCATATGGTTGATTCTCCTGGCAACCAGTCCCCATCCTTAGGTGCCATCCAACTGTCACCTCATTAATACAACACCTTTGTCACTCTTATCACAGGAAATTCCAAGGCTTTTAGGACCACAGTGCCAGAAATGGGAATGAAGACCAAATGCATATATATTATAAATCACAGTATCACAATTGGGCATTCCATGGGATTAGGAACTGTGTCTTCCTTCCCTAGTATCCAGCACCTATAGTTTGTTGAGAAGATGCAAGAGTACCTGAAAGAAGCAAAAGAAAACATACAAAATGAAGTAAACCAAAAAACAAGAAATCTCAATCCAAAATCTAACCATTCTCCCCTGAAGGAAAAAAAAAAAAAAGGAAAGCAGAACTGGGCAGGGGTACTCAGAGCAGGTGGGCTTTGGGAGGATGTGAGATCCCTTCTGATGAGAGAAAAAACTCTCTAAAGGCCTGAGATATAAAGGAAGCATTTTAGATATCTAAGTCAACATGATTGTACATAAACTTTGCTTCAACCAAAAACTCTGATTGATGGCCCACCAAGCATACCTTGTGTACCTGCTTTGTGGATGAGTAGCCTAAATGAAAACCATCTTGTCCTTAAGATATCAATCAGTGCTCCTACTCCCTGCATTACTTGACGTTAAAACTTGTGGCTCCTGCCTATATGCTTATTTATAATCTTTTGATCCTTTACAAGATAGGAAAGTATATAACCCTATGAAAACTGTTCATTCTCTGGAACACTTTTTTCCCCGTGAAGAGTATGTTTCCGGGACAATTGTCCAAACTCAGGCTCAGATAAAACTCTTTCTTAGTTTTAGAGATTCTAAAAGGTTTGGTTATTTTGCATCAACACTGTCAGGTCAGTTGCAAGAGATGCTAACAGCTGAAATGACCACTCTCTGAATTGCTAGCCTTAGATCATACTTATGACATTTGAGTGTGCATTAGAATCACCTGGGAAATTTATTAAACCACAGATTGCTGCTTCACCCCCAGAGGTTCTGAATTTTGCATATCTAATTCCCAGGTGATACTAATGCTGCTGGTTTGGGGTCTAGCATGCAACCTTCATCGAACATTGGATGTGCAGCCAAACCAGAGAGTAATGTTGGAGCATTACTTGAAATTCATGGACTTGAAATTCATAACCATAAGATAACAGCAAATATTTATTGAACTCTTAACATGTGACAGTCACTCCAGTGAGTACATTACTGTATGATCTCATTTAATCCACACTGGAACCTTTCAAGCAGGGACTATTCTTCCCATTTTACTGATTAGGAGAATGAGAGAAATTAAGTAGTTTGTCCCAGGCCATAAACTGGTAAGTGACAACCTGGAAATCCAGATCACACATATGTCTATGCAGACTCAGAACCATTGGGCCTCTAAATTTAGCCCCTTCCCCAAGGCACTCAGTGTTCTGGTCTCTGCCTCAAATCTTCAGTATTTGGTTGAGTCCAGATGCCAACAGTCTAAACTGGAACAACTGGAGTCAACATCATAGAGATGATATGATAGACAGATCAATCTGTATTCATAGATACATATACGAATAAACAAATGCAAATCACACAATGGTTCTACTGATTTCAATACTTTTCTAAACCCAGACACTGTCCTGTTTACACTCCTTCAATGGCACTTCCAAATATGGCATATTCATGGCCCTTCATGATGGGGGCCCTGCCTGGGACTGCCTGGCCCCTCACCCCTCCTCCATTTTCTCCCGTCCACTTTCAGTTCCCCAAATCCAACCAGGCCACCAGGCCTTTATCAATGATATTCTTTTTCTTTTTTTTTTTTTTAATTTTTTTTTTCAACCTTTATTTATTTTTGGGACAGAGAGAGACAGAGCATGAACGGGGGAGGGGCAGAGAGAGAGGGAGACACAGAATCGGAAACAGGCTCCAGGCTCTGATATTCTTTTTCTTTTTAATGTTTATTTATTTTTGAGAGAGAGAAAGACACAGAGCGTGAACAGGGGAGGGGCAGAGAGAGAGAGGGAGACCCAGAGTCTGAAGCAGGCTCCAGACTCCAAGCTGTCAGCACATAGCCCAATGCGGGGCTCGAACCCACAGACTGAGATCATGACCTGAGCCGAAGTCGGATGCCTAACCAACTACCTCCTCAGAGCAAACACAGCAGCACATCTAACAGACTCCATTTCATCACTACTATTTCTCATTCCCTATACCCTAGTCACTGAATTTCCAAGAGACCCTTTTAACAGAATCCTGGCTCCACCCTGAGAATGAGACTTTCTCTAAAGACTCTTCCAGTATGGACTGTACTGTCTCCCCTCCACCAGGCCTGCAGACAGGGTAGTATCCTTTATGCTTTCTTCTAGACAACTCCCCTTCCTTCCTCAGTAAAACCCCTGCAGCTTTGAATCACCAGTTATCAGATTACACCACTCACCACCCCTCCTTATTACAGTCCATCCCTAGGTCCCACCCTTTATTCCTAAAATGTTTACCCCTGGCTTATCTTCCCTCCCTCCAATACCAGTTCTGTCTTAATTATTGGTGATTTCCACATCTACATTGTTGACCCTTCCAATATCCTGTTCACTCACTTCCTTTACTTTTCTCACCTGCAGTGAACTGGTTCTCCATCCCACTTCACCAGTCACTTCCATGGCCTCATCCCAGACTCTAGACTTTGTCATTACCAATCACTGAAACCCCTCCAAACTCTCACTTGCAAGCATACCACTTTCCAAGGGAGGACATGACACAGGGGACAGGATGAGTGACAGTGACAGAGGCTCAGATTCCCTAGTCCATTGTCATCATTGCTCCCTCTTGTCCAATCCTCTGGCCCTTCACTTTGTCATACTGGCTAAACAACACATCTCTTCATTGGAATTAAGTCTCTGCCTGCTCAACCCACACCCTGAGAGCTAAGAGTTGCTAGAGAGAAATATAACCATGCTGACTGGGTCGCCGAAGTCTTGATTGTAAACCTCAAGCGGAGCCCATTCATTCTTCCACCCCCCTTGATGATTCTTTCATGACTTTTCCTCTTTGCAAACCCCGAGTCCCCTTCTCAATTTTCAGCCCTTGACTTGACTTCTCTAAATTATTAAGAAAATAAAGGCAATCAGGAACTTCCACTAGCTCCCATGTCATCTCACTCTCCTGCCTGCCCACCTACATTCTCCAATGGGTGTGATGTCAGGCTCCAGACACCTTCCACTCTGGCCACCCAAGGATTCCAGACCCTGTAACGCCACTAAGCCACATTCTGCCCTCTTTGAGACAAATTCTCTAGCTCCCCTGGATAAGATGATACCATGGAGACAGCAAATAAACTGTGGTGGGGATGTGGATCTCTTTTCTTCTGTTAAATTAGAAATTTGAATTATTCCTTTGTGCTTTGTATGCAAGTAGAGGATAAGGCCCTTGATATGTTACTATTTCAACAAGTGAAAGGCTAGGCATCCCTATATTGTATTGTTCCCTGTATTGTTCCTCCTATTCATCTGGTTTCTACTTATTTCAAATACAGTGGCCCAGAGAAGACAAATAAAATAGGATTTGAGTCCTTAATGTGTTGTGTGTTTATTTGGATTTACCAAGACCAATTGTTCAATTCAATCAGTAAAAATAAAATCTTATTCAGTCTTTTTCCCTTGTAATCATTGGAGCATCTCAAATGTGAATAGTGTTTGGGGGCGGGAAGTATGTGTGGGGGTGAGATGGAGATTGAAATGTCACTTTATGTGAACTTTCAAAAAAATTCTTCACTTTTCACAGACATTTTTTGAAAAAGAGTACTATATATGATATTTCTCTCCTTCCTTTCTAGCCCTGTCAACAATTCAAATTCCCATTTTCCTATTACATTAGTTAAGGTTATAGGAAAGAATCTTCCAAGGCTATTTGCATTTTAATTTACATTGAACACTTACCATCTGCCTTGGCATTATTCAAGTACTTTATGTCTGTTATTTCAATCTTTACTCTCATCTTCACAGGATAGGTAGTATTTTATCATCATCCTTATTTACAAATTTGGAAACAGGCTTAGATAAATTCAGGGATCAGCCCAAGGTCTCTAGCTACTAAGTGGGGGACCTGAAGACCAAACCTACGCAGTCTGACTTTTAAGTGTGTATACCAGGGATGTCCCAACATTTTCCATTTCCCTCTATGTGATTCACTCCTTTGTATCCTACAGTCCATTGAGTATTTAAGAGGAGAATGGGATAAATGGGGTCCAGTTTCACTGAGAGGATAAAAGATGAGTTGAGTCATACAGAATAGATTGACTTCCTCAGGATAAGAATTAGTAGAGGCAAAATGCAAATTCTGCTGATGGAGAAACCTCTTCCATTTTATTAAGAAAGACATTTTATTTGTTTTTAAATATAATTACATTTGCATAGTAAAATTTCTGAAAACTATATATATTCAAGTGGAAATAGTGCTTATTTATGAGTAATTGACATTTAAATACTTTTTTATAGTTGAGGAACTTTTTGTTTGTCTCAAGTTTTTATTTTTACATATCAATATGATGAATCACTAAATTCTACTCCTGAAACTAATATTACACTATATGTTAACTAACTGGTATTTAAATAAAGAAACCTTTTACATTTTAAATTCTTATCTGCTAACACAGTGGCAAGGACAGGACAAGCCCAGTCTCTAAGTATCTTAAGGAGGTAATCTGAGATAGTGATTTCTGGAGTGAAAACTGCCAAGGTTAAAGTCAGGCTTTTCTTACCATGTGAACTTGTGCCACTTACTTAACTCTCAAGTACTTCCTAGGCAAATAAGGATAATAATAATAATAGCAGCAACTTCAGAGTCAAGTTGGTACCAAGTGTTCACCAAAGGGACAACATTAAACTTTGAATGCAGCATGAGAGACTAAGAGACAAAGGCTAGATCATCTGTAAAAATAAAATTCTAGCCTACTATCTGCACTCAACCCAGGAAACCAACCCATTATCTATGGTAATGAGCCCAGGAAACCAGCCTACTCACTATTTATAAGTGAGACTTGCAAAAAGTCAAAAGACCACTAATCTCTAGAAAAAAATCCATGAAACCAAATAACTCCTGAAACAATCATCCCCCAATAGGCAGAACTTCATTAGTAACTTGCACCTTCATTAAATTTTCTCCTTATAACTTAGAACCAACCAGAGAAAGCCAAATAGGCACCCTTAACCAATCACACAAGATGTCCTGCTTCTGGTTAGCCCACTTACAACTTCCTCATGCTAACAGCCTCTAAGCCGGATATACCTGAAGTCTTCCCTTTTCTCCCCTCTAAAGCTTTCCCACTCCTCTGCCTGCTTTTGAGTCACAGCCAAAACAAAAGTAATGGTGGCTGGATCCTTTGATACACAGCAAGCCCTGAATAAATAGCTTTCCCATGTTCTCATTGTGTTGGTCTTTATTTCCACAAACCCTAACTATACTCATTCAGGTGAAAAATCATGGGGTCTTAGATCAAGATGGTAACAATGAAGATGGCAAGAAGTGAGCAGATTCAGATAGAACCTGAAGAGGTGAGGTAAGAGAAAATAAGAATCAAATTCCAGTCAGCTAACTCAGTGGGCAATGGTGCCATGTACAGAGATGGGGAAGGCTGGATACCTGCGTTCCCAAACTGGAAAAACAGTGCTTTAGGCTTTCCTACTCCCTGAACACACAGTAATATAAATAGCTCCAAAAATCTTTAAGAGACCATCTCAGCCAGTCCAACATGTGGGCAGAGGATCATTTCTTTGGATGGAGTTCATGAGTGTCATAAGCTCCCACTGCCATGAACTTCTTCTCCTGCCTCAAAAACAAATCTTTGCAATCCCCTAACTGATACATGAAATTCCACCCTTGGAACTGGCTTCAACCACAATTAAAAAGTTAATAAAACAGCATAATCTTAATTTGTTCTAAAATACATGTATATCTGGAAGGAAATAGAGAAAAATGTTAACCACATTTGTTATCTCTGGATAGTGGTATTCTGGGTGATTTAAATTTTCTTCTTAACACATTTCTGCATTTCCTAAGCCTTTAATAATGAGCAAGAACTTTTCTTATTTAAAAAAATGCATTTCTTAAAAATAAGATCTCTGGGATAGTTAACAAATTAAAAGCTGTCAGTCATTTCTTCCCAAATGGAGTGTATATCGAGCATGTACAAGTTCTAATGGGGAGTGTAGAATATATGAGAACTGTCTAATAGGGTCAAAGGCACAAGGAGGAATATGTTCCCCAAAACTTCAAAATAAGGCCAAGACAGCCCTGACTGCAGCTATATGAGAAAAAGTGGCTATAGAGTTCAGCCCAGAGACATGAGCTGTGATACAAACATATGCAGTATTTCCAAACACTTTTTCAGGGGGGTCACTACCAGCCTGAGAACAGGGAACAGCCTATTTTTTAACTAAATAATTAATTTTAAATGCAAAGAGGCAAATTCAGAAATAGGCTGTCCCAAGAGAAGCCAATTCAGCCCTAAACCAGACCTCCTGACCAAGGTCTGGACTTGGAGAAGCACCAGGGTGTGTGGCCATGTTTTGTTACTTGGATGAGAAAAGGAAGTGAAATGATATCCGGCTCTTCTCCCCTCCCCCAAAATAGAAGAAGAAAGCTGTTATTGCCCAACGGCCACCCCTCATACAACAGGCCCTCTGCTCTAAACTTTACATCATTGGCTTATTTCCACTCATTCTTTGCTAAGCTGACAAATATATCTGTTCACTTTGGCTTCAAGCAAAGACTAGACCCCTCCAGGGCCTAGGATTTAAAATGCTCAGCAGTGTGGCTAATTGATGCTGGGAGGATTATCGAAAGGGAGTTTCTCTTTCCTAGGACAACTTTCTCTGGCATTGTGTACGTAGGAGATAGACAGATGGATGGACTCTTGAAGTCAAGGACCCAGAAAAGCCCAGAAGCACATTTTCCTGCTCAACAGTAACACCAGGAGGACATTCAGACACATTTTTTTTCCAACATATCCCATACTAATCCCAAATTATCCAAAACTTGGAAATAAATTGAAGTGAGAAATGTTTGTCCTTTCAATGCCATTGTTTCTCAGACTCATGAGAGGATCATTTAATTAGGACTTTGATCTTGCCTTTCACTACTTGTTTAGGGAACAAACATTGTGAAAAGGATGTTAACTTATAGATTTCTGTCCCAAAGGTTACAATTTCATTGCCCTGTAGAACATTAACCAATTTTGTATCTTTTAGCAAATTCATTTCCACATTCCTTTTGACTGGCTTATGATATCAATGTCTGTTCTTCAAATTTTCTTTTTGAACCACCTCTACCCTCTTACTGAGTCATTCATTAACGAGTTGAGTAAAATCTTTACACATGCTTATTGTCTTTCATATGAGTCATGGTTCAGGGAGCAAAACTTTTCCTCTACCCTCTCACATTCAGAAATTAGAGTCTACAAATTAAACTCAAATGGAAAGATCAGCAAGAGAGAAAACAGATTTTAATCCTGTATGTATGGTATTTTATACAAAAAGATGTGACTAAAGGGTTTATATATCATCTTAATAGGGGAGGTGGAAGGGGAATAGGCACTTGTGGGAAGAAAATGACTTCTTAGAAGGACAGTAGGAGGGGCGCCTGGGTGGCTCAGTCGGTTGAGCATCCAACTTCAGCTCAGGTCACGATCTCGTGGTTCAAGAGTTCGAGCGCCGTGTCAGGCTCTGGTCTGACAGCTCAGAGCCTGGAGCCTGCTTTGGATTCTGTGTCTCCCTCTATCTCTGCCCCTCCCCCGCTCATGCTCTGTCTGTCTCTCTCTCTCTCTCTCTCTCTCTCTCTCTCTCTGTCAAAAATAAAACATTTAAAAAAAGTAAAAAAAAAAAAAAAAAAAAAAAAAGGACAGCAGGAAAAGAGCACTTAGAAGAAATGGGGATATGATAGTTTTGTGACAACGCCTGTTTTGATGTGGTACCAACTTCTCATCACCAAGATTAGAAGGAAAGGATTTGTGACCATTGAGTTCTCCTGAGTTCTTTTGAAAGTCTCTTCTCTTAGGCAGATAAGGGAGTTGAGGATCTCAAATCCTTCTGCTCAAAGTAACTTTTATGCAACCATAGCATATTCTATACCTTCACATGTATTAATTTTTTTTGGAAACTTAATTTTCCAATTTTCAGGGATGGAAATTTAAGTCTCAAGGATAGCAGAAGAGCCACACCTCAGCAGAATAAAAGCCATACTTTAAAACAAGTTCTGACACTAAAGTTCTTCCCACACTGCCGAACTAAATAGCTTGTGGCCTTAACCAAGTCACTTTCCCTCTCTGGGCTCAGTTTCCTCAGATGTAAACTAGGGCGGGTAGAAGAGGTGATCTCCACAGTTCCTTCCAGATCCAGTGATCTTTGATAAAGTTAATTCCTTGGCAAAACGATAGAAACAAGCCAGACTGATCTTTATGTCCTCTTCCCATTCCACTCCTAATGATGTCATTTCATAGATGAGCCCATGGTCCTGAATTTTCTCTCTCCATCAAGACTGTGTCCTATCCATCAGGGTACCTTTCCAACAGGGAATCTTGTCATGTTATAAACTATAAAGTAATCAATACCAAGGGAAATGGCTCTTAAGAGATTAAGGTCTCATGCACATATACATACTATCCTTTAAAAGGTATCTATATTTACATTCCAAGGAAGATAAAAATTTTTACCCCGTTGAGTGGTAGAATCCCAGGCAATGTGACAAGCAAGTAGGGTAGATTAGTGAGAGCAGGAGAATTTTAACACTTCTACACCAAATGTATTTGGAGGGTTGAGTTTTGGTCAAAACAAGAATAGCGCTGAGTCTTGGCCAGTATCAGTCCCCATGACACACCAGCTGTTATATATTTTGGACATTACCCTTGCTTTTTTGTCTTGGTTCGTTGAGTCACATCTGCCTCCAAATACATACAACGATGATAAAATCTCTGCATCTGTTGCTAGGCATTCATCTTCTCCAACCCAAAATGTAACATTTGCACACTGCATTTGATTAAGATGATTACACTTCATTCTCATTATTCTTCATTAAATAAAAAATAGATGCTTACGTATTTTTCTTTTTACTTATTAATCTGTCCTAATGTTTCTACACTGAATATTTCTTCAATGTTAGAGTTTAAATAATGAAAACAACTAACACAGAGACTCTATTAAGGATAAGGAATGAGCTACCATCCTGATCCCTTCAATGAAGCTTATCTTTTTAATGCTCTTTTCCCCTTCTCCCTAGCAATTAAAAGACAAGCATCGGTGCTGCAGAAGGGTGTGTGTGTGTGTGTGTGTGTGTGTGTGTGTGTATGTTTCAGAGCAGAGGAGAACTAGTAGGACAGTTTTTTCCACTGCCAAAGTTGTAACAACATACCATGTCTTGACTTACAGGAGAATTATTTCAACATCGTTTTTAATAAAGATATTGATGGGTCATCTTCTGGGTTAGCATCAGTTCTCAAGGGAATGTCCTGGCCTAGACAAGACACAGCACAAGTGATCAAAGATGCATGTACAACAATGTTTCTCAATCCGGGCTGCACATTGGAATCACCTGAGGACATTTTCTTTTTTTTTTTTTTTTTTTTTTTTCAATCTATGAAATTTGTCAAATTGGTTTCCATACAACACCCAGTGCTCATCCCAAAAGGTGGTGTCCTCAATATCCATCACCCACCCTCACCTCCCTCCCACCCCCCATCAACCCTCAGTTTGTTCTCAGTTTTTAAGAGTCTCTTATGCTTTGGCTCTCTCCCACTCTAACCTCTTTTTTTTTTTTCCTTCCCCTCCCCCATGGGTTTCTGTTAAGTTTCTCAGAATCCACATAAGAGTGAAAACATATGGTAACTGTCTTTCTCTGTATGGCTTATTTCACTTAGCATCACACTCTCCAGTTCCATCCATGTTGCTACAAAGGGCCACATTTCATTCTTTCTCATTGTCACGTAGTATTCCATTGTGTATATAAACCACAATTTCTTTATCCATTCATCAGTTGATGGACATTTAGGCTCTTTCCATAATTTGGCTAAGGTCGAGAGTGCTGCTATAAACATTGGGGTACAAGTGCCCCTATGCATCAGTACTCCTGTATCCTTTGGGCAAATTCCTAGCAGTGCTATTGCTGGGTCATAGGGTAGGTCTATTTTTAATTTTCTGAGGAACCTCCACAGTTTTCCAGATTAGCTGCACCAATTTGCATTCCCACCAACAGTGCCAGAGGGTTCCCGTTTCTCCACATCCTTGCCAGCATCTATAGTCTCCTGATTTGTTCATTTTGGCCACTCTGACTGGTGTGAGGTGATATCTGAGTGTGGTTTTGATTTGTATTTCCCTGATGAGAAGCGACGTTGAGCATCTTTTCATGTGACTGTTGGCCATCCGGATGTCTTCTTTAGAGAAGTGTCTATTCATGTTTTCTGCCCATTTCTTCACTGGGTTGTTTTTTGGGTGTGGAGCTTGGTGAGCTCTTTGTAGATTTTGGATATTAGCCCTTTGTCTGATATGTCATTTACAAATATCTTTTCCCATTCCGTTGGTTGCCTTTTAGTTTTGTTGGTTGTTTCCTTTGCTATGCAGAAGCTTTTTATTTTCATAAGGTCCCAGTAGTTCATTTTTGCTTTTAATTCCCTTGCCTTTGGGGATGTGTCAAGTAAGAAATTGCTATGACTGAGGTCAGAGAGGTCTTCTGCTTTCTCCTGTAGGTTCTTGATGGTTGTCTGTCTCACATTCAGGTCCTTTATCCATTTTGAGTTTATTTTTGTGAATGGGGTGAGAAAGTGGTCTAGTTTCAACCTTCTGCATGTTGCTGTCCAGTTCTCCCAGCACCATTTGTTAAAGAGACTTTTTTCCATTGGATGTTCTTTCCTGCTTTGTCAAAGATGAGTTGGCCATACGTTTGTGGGTCTAGTTCTGGGGTTTATATTCTATTCCATTGGTCTATGTGTCTGTTTTTGTGCCAATACCATGCTGTCTTGATGATGACAGCTTTGTGGTAGAGACTAAATCTGGGATTGTGATGCCTCCTGCTTTGGTCTTCTTCTTCAAAATTACTTTGGCTATTCGGGGCCTTTTGTGGTTCCATATGAATTTTAGGATTGCTTTTTCTAGTTTCAAGAAGAATGCTGGTGCCACTTTGATTGGGATTGCATTGAATGTGTAGATAGCTTTGGGTAGTATTGACATTTTGACAATATTTATTCTTCCAATCCATGAGCATGGAATGTTTTTCCATTTCTTTATATCTTCTTCAATTTCCTTCATAAGCTGTCTATAGTTTTCAGCATACAGATCTTTTACATCTTTGGTTAGATTTATCCCTAAGTATTTTATGCTTCTTGGTGCAATTGTGAATGAGATCAGTTTCTTTATTTGTCTTTCTGGTGCTTCATTACTAGTGTATAAGAATGCAACTGATTTCTATACATTGATTTTGTATCCTACAACTTTGCTGAATGCATGTATCAGTTCTAGCAGACTTTTGGTGGAGTCTATCGGATTTTCCACGTATAATATCATGTCATCTGCAAAAAGTGAAAGCTTGACTTCATCTTTGCCAATTTTGACGCCTTTGATTTCCTTTTGTTGTCTGATTGCTGATGCTAGCACTTCCAACACTATGTTAACAGCAGGGAGAGTGGACATCCCTGTCGTGTTCCTGATCTCAGGGAAAAAGCTCTCAGTTTTTCCCCATTGACGATGATGTTAGCTGTGGGCTTTTTATAAATGGCTTCTATGATGTTTAAGTATGTTCCTTCTATCCCGACTTTCTCGAGGGTTTTATTAAGAAAGGTTGCTGAATTTTGTCAAATGCCTTTTCTGCATCGATTGACAAGATCATATGGTTCTTATCTTTTCTTTTATTAATGTTATGTATCACGTTGATTGATTTGCAAATGTTGAACCAGCCCTGCATCCCAGGAATGAATCCCACTTGATCATGGTGAATAATTCTTTTTATGTGCTGTTGAATACGATTTGCTAGTATCTTATTGAGAATTTTTGCATCCAAATTCATCAGGGATATTGGCCTGTAGTTCTCTTTTTTTACTGGGTCTATGTCTGGTTTAGGAATCAAAGTAATACTGGCTTCATAGAATGAGTCTGGAAGTTTCCCTTCCCTTTCTATTTTTTGGAATAGCTTGAGAAGGATAGGGATTATCTCTGCTTTAAACGTCTGGTAGAACTCCCCTGGGAAGCCATCTGGTCCTGCACTCTTATTTGTTGGGAGATTTTTGATAACCGATTCAATTTCTTCGCTGGTTGTGGGTCTGTTCAAGCTTTCTATTTCCTCCTGATTGAGTTTTGGAAGTGTGTGGGTGGTTAGGAATTTGTCCATTTCTCCCAGGTTGTCCAGTTTATTGGCATATAATTTTTCATAGTATTCCCTGATAATTGCTTGTATCTCTGAGGGATTGGTTGTTATAATTCCATTTTCATTCATGATGTTATCTATTTCGGTCATCTCCCTTTTCTTTTTGAGAAGCCTGGCTAGAGGTTTATCAATTTTGTTTATTTTTTCAATAAACCAACTCTTGGTTTCGTTGATCGGCTCTACAGTTTTTTTAGATTTTATACTGTTTATTTCTGCTCTGATCTTTATTATTTCTCTTCTTCTGCTGGGTTTAGGCTGCCTTTGCTGTTCTGCTTCTAGTTCCTTTAGGTGTGCTGTTAGATTTTGTATTTGGGATTTTTCTTGTTTCTTGAGATAGGCCTGGATTGCAATGTATTTTCCTCTCAGGACTGCCTTCACTGCATCCCAAAGTGTTTGGATTGTTGTATTTTCATTTTCGTTTGTTTCCATATATTTTTAAATTTCTTCTCTAATTGCCTGGTTGACCCACTCATTCTTTAGTTGGGTGTTCTTTAACCTCCATGCTTTTGGAGGTTTTCCAGACTTTTTCCTGTGGTTGATTTCAAGCTTCATAGCATCATGGTCTGAAAGTATGCATGGTATGATCTCAATTCTTGTATACTTATGAAGGGCTGCTTTGTGACCCAGTATGTGATCTAGCTTGGAGAATGTTCCATGTGCACTCGAGAAGAAGGTATATTCTGTTGCTTTGGGATGCAGAGTTCTAAATATATCTGTCAAGTCCATCTGATCCAATGTATCCTTCAGGGCCCTTGTATCTTTATTGACCGTGTGTCTAGATGATCTATCCATTTCTGTAAGTGGAGTGTTAAAATCCCCTGCAATTACCACATTCTTATCAATAAGGTTGCTTATGTTTGTGAGTAATTGTTTTATATATTTGGGGGCTCCTGTATTCGGTGCATAGACATTTATAATTGTTAGCTCTTCCTGATGGATAGACCCTGTGATTATTATATAATGCCCTTCTTCATCTCCTGTTACAGCCTTTAATTTAAAGTCTAATTTGTCTGATAGAAGTATGGCTACTCCAGCTGTCTTTTGACTTCCAGTGGCATGATAAATAGTTCTCCATCCCCTCACTCTCAATCTGAAGGTGTCCTCAGGTCTAAAATGAGTCTCTTGTAGACAGCAAATAGATGGGTCTTGTTTTTTTTTTATCAATTCTGATACCCTATGTCTTTTGGTTGGCGCATTTAGTCCATTTACATTCAGTGTTATTATAGAAAGATATGGGTTTAGAGTCATTGTGATGTCCGTAGGTTTCATGCTTGTAGTGATGTCTCTGGTACTTTGTCTCACAGGATCCCCCTTAGGATCTCTTGTAGGTCTGGTTTAGTGATGACAAATTCCTTCAGTTTTTGTTTGTTTGGGAAGACCTTTATCTCTCCTTCTATTCTAAATGACAGACTTGCTGGATAAAGGATTCTTGGCTGCATGGTTTTTCTGTTCATCATATTGAAGATCTCCTGCCATTCCTTTCTGGCCTGCCAAGTTTCAGTAGAGAGATCGGTCACGAGTCTTATAGGTCTCCCTTTATATGTTAGAGCATGTTTCTCTCTAGCTGCTTTCAGAATTTTCTCTTTATCCTTGTATTTTGCCAGTTTCACTATGATATGTCGTGCAGAAGATCGATTCAAGTTACGTATGAAGGGAGTTCTCTGTGCCCCTTGGATTTCAATGCCTGTTTCCTTCCCCAGTTCAGGGTAGTTCTCAGCTATTATTTCTTCATGTACACCTTCAGCACCTTTCCCTCTCTCTTCCTCCTCTGGAATATGAATTATGCGTAGATTATTTCTCTTTATGCATCACTTAGTTCTCTAAGTTTCCCCTCATACTCCTGGATTTTTTTATCTCTCTTTTTCTCAGCTTCCTCTTTTTCCATAATTTTATCCTCTAGTTCACCTATTCTCTCCTCTGCCTCTTCAATCCGAGCCGTGGTCATTTCCATTTTATTTTGCAGCTCCTTTATAGAATTTTTTAGCTCCTCCTGACTATTCCTTAGTCTCTTGATCTCTGTAGCAATAGATTCTCTGCTGTCCTCTGTACTGTTTTCAAGCTCAGCGATTAATTTTATGACTATTATTCTAAATTCATTTTCTGTTATATTGTTTAAATCCTTTTTGATCAGTTCCTTAGCTGTTGTTATTTCCTGGAGATTCTTTTGAGGGGAATTCTTCTGTTTGGTCATTTTGGATAGTCCCTGGAGTGGTGCATAACTGCAGGGCACTTCCCTGTGCTGTCTTGAATAACTGGAGTTGGTGGGCGGGGCCGCAGTCAGACCCGATGTCTGCCCCCAGCCCACCGCTGGGGCCACAGTCAGACTGGTGTATACCTTCTCTTCCCCTCTCCTAGGGGCAGGATTCACTGTGGGGTGCCGTGGCCCGTCTGGGCTACTTGCACACTGCCAAGCTTGTGGTGCTGGGGATCTGGCATATCAGCTGGGGTGGATAGGCAAGGTGCACGGGGGCAGGAGGGGCAGGCTTAGCTCGCTTCTCCTTTGGTGATCCCCTTCGGGAGGGGCCCTGTGACAGCGGGAGGGAGTCAAACCTGCTGCCAGAGGGATGGATCCACAGAAGCACAGCGTTAGCTGTTTGCGAGGTGCAAGTTCCCTGGCAGGAACTGGTTCCCTTTGGGATTTTGGCTGGGGGATGGGCGAGGGAGATGGTGCTGATGAGCGCCTTTGTTCCTTGCCAAACTGAGCTCTGTCATCCCGGGGCTCAGCAACTCTCCCTCCTGTTGTCCTCCAGCCTTCCTGCTCTCCGAGCAGAGCTGTTAACTTATAACCTTCCAGGTGTTAAGTCCCGCTTGCTGTCCGAACACACTCCGTCCGGCCCCTCCACTTTTGAAAGCCAGACTCGGGGGCTCTGCTTGGCTGGCAGGCTGCCCCTCTGCCCCGGCTCCCTCCCGCCAGTCCGTGCAGCGCGCACCTCCTCTCCGCCCTTCCTACCCTCTTCCATGGGCCTCTCGTCTGCACTTGGCTCTGGAGACTCCGTTCTGCTAGTCTTCTGGCAGTTTTCTGGGTTATTTAGGCAGGTGTAGGTGGAATCTAAGTGACCAGCAGGACGCGGTGAGCCCAGCGTCCTCCTACGCTGCCATCTTCCCTAGCTCCTCCACCTGAGGACATTTTTAAAAATCTCCATGCCTGGGGCACCTGGGTGGCTCAGTCAGTTAAGCGTCTGACTTCAGCCCAGGTCACGATTTTACAGTCGTGAGTTCGAGCCCCACATCCAGCTCTGTGCTGACAGTTCAGAGCCTGGAGCCTGCTTCAGATTCTGTGTCTCCCTCTCTCTCTGCCCCGCCCCCTCTCTCATTCTCTCTCTCTCTGTCTCTCTTTCTCAAAAATAAATATTAAAGGGGCGCCTGGGTGGCGCAGTCGGTTAAGCGTCCGACTTCAGCCAGGTCACGATCTCGCGGTCCGTGAGTTCGAGCCCCGCGTCAGGCTCTGGGCTGATGGCTCAGAGCCTGGAGCCTGTTTCCGATTCTGTGTCTCCCTCTCTCTCTGCCCCTCCCCCGTTCATGCTCTGTCTCTCTCTGTCCCAAAAATAAGTAAACGTTGAAAAAAAAAAAATTTAAAAAAAATAAATAAATAAATAAATAAATATTAAAAATAAATAATCCTCATGTCTGGGCAGCACTCAGACCAATAAAATCAGAACCTCTTGTAGTAGGTCCAAGCATAAGAATAGTAAAACTCTACAGGTGATTCTAATGTACAGTCAGAAGTATGAACCCTTGGTACAGAAGAGCGTTCACTGAAGTTTTGCTTATGGAAGGAAAACAATGCAAACAACTTATAGTTTATTGATTGGGTATGATTAATTAAATTATGGTGTATCCACACAATGAGATACTTACCAGTCTTTGAAAAATAACGATAATAAAGCAAATCTATAGGTATTGGGCAAAGCCATTCTCTCTATCAATGCTTTGAGCATAATAATTAAGGTCTATAAATGTTAGACACCTGAAAAAAATGTTGATTACAAAATATAAAAATAAAACTGCAAAGTTGCAATGAATAAATGTTGGTCTATAAAACATATGATATCACCTTCAGTAATTATTAGGTTTGGTATTCATAAAATTTTTTATTACATTTGAAAACAATTGGTAAGTTATATTCTCACCTTAAGAATTCCAAGTATGCATGATCAGTGTTCTCAAATTGTGGCTTTCAGAACAGCGACATCAGCCTCACCTAAGAACTGCTAGAAATGAAAACTTTTAGGCCTCACCTCAAAGCTACTAAATCAGAAACTGACGATGGAGCCCAATTATCTGTTTGCACAAGCCCTTCAAGTGATTCTGATATATGCATAAATATGAAAATGATTGTGCTAGATGATTACCAAAATAAAAAATAGTAATAATAATATTATGTAATTAAAATTAAAATAACCAATCATGAATTAAATAATAGCAAGTAGCCAAGTAAATTTACAAAGTGCAATTTGAAAATCCTTTCAAAAATTTCTACTGAGGGGCGCCTGGGTGGCGCAGTCGGCTGAGCGTCCGACTTCAGCCAGGTCACGATCTCGCGGCCTGTGAGTTCGAGCCCCGCGTCAGGCTCTGGGCTGATGGCTCAGAGGCTGGAGCCTGTTTCCGATTCTGTTCTCTCTCTGCCCCTCCCCCGTTCATGCTCTGTCTCTCTCTGTCCCAAAAATAAATAAACGTTGAAAAAAAAAAAATTAAAAAAAAAAATTCTACTGAGAAAAAATATACCCTCAAAAAGTTAGACATAAAATTACCATATGATCTACCAATTCTACTCCTAGAGATAAGCCCAAAAGAAATGCAGGAATTCAAACAGATACTTATACATCAATGTTTGCAACAGCATTATTCACAATAGCCAAAAGGTGGAAATAACCCAAGTGTCCATCAATAGAAGAATTAATAAACAAAATGTGATCTATATATGCAACAGATTATTTGGCCATAAGAAGGAATGAAATTCTGATACATGCTATAACATGTATGAACTTAAAAACATTATGCTAGGGGTACATGGGTGGCTTAGTCAATTAAGTGTCCAACTCTTGATTTTTGCTCAGGTCATGATCCTAGGGTTATGAGATAAAGCCCCATGTCAGGATCCATGATGAGTGTGGAGCTTGTTTGGAATTCTCTCTCTCTCTCTCTCTCTCTCTCTCTGCCCCTCCCCTGCTCATTCATTCTCTGTCTCTCTCTAAGATTTTTTTTTATTTTTTTTTTTAATTAAAGAAAAAACATTGTGCTAACTGAAGTAAGTCAACACAAAAGGGCAAATAATGCAGGATACAACTTATTTGAGGTACCTAGAATAGGCAAATTCATAGAAGCAGAAAGGAGAAAAAAGGCTACCAGGGACTAGGCAGGAGAGGAGATTTAATAAGTAGAGTTCCTGTGTGGGGTGATAAAAAAGTTCTGGAAATGGAAAGTGGCATAGTTGCACAACAGTGTGGATGTACTTAATTTCATTGAATTGTGCACTTAAAAATGGCTAAAATGATGAAAATTAGTGTTGCATACATTTTACCACAATAAAAAAATACAAGCTGGGAGAACCAAGAAAGCCAGCGATGTAATTCAGCCTAAGTGGACCCAGTGGACCAATGATGTAAGTCCCAGTCCAAGTCTGAAGGCTCGACAACCAGGAATGCTGGTGGCTGAGGGCAGGAGAAGATAGATGTCCCAGCTCCAGCAAAGAAAATAAATTGGTCCTTCCCTCCCATCTTTTGTACTACTCAGGTCCTCAGTGGATTGGATGATGTCCACCCACATTGGTGAGGGAGGACTTCTTTACTCAGTTTACCAACTAATGCTAATCACTAATGTGATTAGCTAAGTCTAATCAAATGCTAATCGCTGGCAGAAACATCCTCACACTCAGAAATAATGTTTTACCAGCTATCTGGGCATCCCTTAGCCCAGGCAAGTTGACATATAAAATTTACCATCCTATGTCCACTCCCACCACTTTTATTCAACATAGTACTGGAGGTCCTAGACACAGCAATCAGAAAATAAAAAGACATAAAAGGCATCCAAATCAGCAAGGAAGAATTCTAACTTTCACTATTTGCAGATGACATGATACTATATATAAAAAACCTTCTTGAATGACTCCACCAAAAAAAACCTACTAGAACTGATAAATGAATTCAGTAAGTCACAGGATACAAAATCAATGTACAGAAATCTGTTGCATTTCTGTACAACAATAATGAAGCTTCAGAAGGAAAAATTAAGGAATCTATTTCAATAACAATTGCACCAAAAACAATAAGATACCTAGGAATAAACCTAACTAAAGAGGTGAAAGACCTGTACTCTGAAAACTATAAAACACTGTTGGAAGAAATTGAAGATGACACAAAGAAATGGAAAGACATTCCATGCTCATGGATTGGAAGAACTAACATTGTTAAAATGTCTAAACTACCCAAAGCAATCTACACATTTAATGCAATCCCTATAAAATACCAACAGCATTTTTCACAGAGCTAGAACAAACAATCCTAAAATTTGTATGGAACCATAAAAGACTGAAAATAGCCAAAGTATATTGAAAAAAAAAAAAGCAAAACTGAAGACATCACAATTCCAGATTTATATATTACAAAGCTGCAGTCATCAAAACAGTATGGTACTGGCACAAAAATAGACACAGAGATCAATGGAACAGAATAGAAATCCCAGAACTGAACCCACAATTATATGGCCAGTTAATCATCAACAAAGCAGGAAAGAATGTCCAATGGGAAAAAGAGTCTCTTCAACAAATGGGTGTTGGGAAAACTGGACAGCAACATGCAAAAGAATGAAACTGGACCACTTTCTTATACCATATAAAAAAATAAAATATATTAAAGACCTAAATGTGAAACCTGAAAACATAAAATTCCTAGAAGAGGACATGAGTAGTAACGCCTTTGACATCTGTTGTAGCAACTTCTTTTTAGATTCTGTCTCCTCAGGCAGGGGAAACAAAAGCAAAAATAAAGTATTGGGGACTACATCAAAATAAAAAGCTTCTGCACAATGAAGGAAACAATCAACAAAACTAAAAGGCAACCTACATAATGGAAAAAGATATTTGCAAATAATACATCTAATAAAAGGTTAGTATCCAAAATATATGCAAAACTTATAAAACTCAATGCCCAGAAAACAAATAATCCAATTTAAAAATGGGCAGAAGACATGATTAGAGATGTTCCCAAAGAAGGCATACAGATGGCCAACAGACACATGAAAAGATGCTCAATATCACTTATCATCAGGGAAATGAAAATCAAAACTAGAGTGAGATATCACCTCACACCTGTTAGAATGGCTAAAATCAACAACACAAGGCAAGGATGGGGAGAAAGGAGCACCTTCTTGCACTGTTGGTGGGAATGCAAACTGGTATAGCCCCTCAGTGTGGAGGTTCCTCAAAAAATTAAAGATGGAACTACCATATGATCCAACAATTGCACTACCAGATATTTACCAAAAGAATACAAAAATACTAATTCAAAGGGATACAGGCACCCCGATGTTTACAGTAGCATTATCTACAATAGCCAAATTATGAAAATACCCCAAGTATCTATCAACTGATGAATGGATAAATAAGATGTGGTACATCCATACACACACACACACACACACACACACACACACTAGAATATTACTCAGCCATCAAAAAGAATGAAATCTTACCAATTGCAATGACATGGATGGATCTAGAGAGTATAATGCCAAGTGAAATAGAGAAAGACAAACACCATATGATTTCACTCATATGCAGATTTTAAGAAACAAAACAAATGAGCAAAGGGAAAAAGAGAGAGAGAGAGGTAAACCAAGAAACAGACTCTTAACTATAGGGAACACACTGATGGTTACCAGAAGGGAGGTGGGGGAGGGGGGAGGCATATGTAAAATAGGTGATAGGGATAAAGGAGTGCATGTGTTGTGATGAGCACCAGGTGATATATGAAAGTGTTGAATAACTAAATTGTATACCTGAAACTAGTATTACACTGTATGTTAACTAACTGGAATTTAAATAAAAACTTTAAACATTTTTGCCATCACATATGATCTATTTACCCTATATAAGCTTGGACTACAAATTCCTTGAGGGCAGGGACCATTGTTCATAAGTCTCCAATATCTAACACAGCACCTGGATCATACCAGTTAATAGTAAATGAATCAAAAAGCAAATAAGTGAAGGAGCAAGTAAGTAAATAAATGAGTAACATAAATAAACAATGATTGTCTTATAAACATAAGTCTTTAGGTGGTCTAGCACCCACTGAGCTTGTGTGCAAAATGTTGTGCATCCATGAGTTTTTCAGAAAAAGGGACTGCACCTTTCATTAGATTATCAGTGGGACATAGGCCCTCTAAGTGCTTAGAACCACTGGTATAGAGACAGGAAGAGGGTAAGGTGAACTAGATGGTTTCTCAGTGTAGCTTACTCTACCACTCACCAA
Source organism: Leopardus geoffroyi (assembly GCF_018350155.1). Lineage (NCBI taxonomy): Eukaryota > Metazoa > Chordata > Mammalia > Carnivora > Felidae > Leopardus > Leopardus geoffroyi. The sequence goes on from NC_059326.1 coordinate 187,654,917, forward strand.
TCCCACTGATTCTTAAGAGGACTCAAGCATAGGGAAACCAAGACTCCTGGAAACCCCAGATGCTATCTTTTTTCCTCCTGCTACTTACAGAGAATATGTTGGAAACGTTGGCAAAACATTCTACCACAGAGGGAAGAACATAATGCCTTTGACCTAGCTTCCACACGTAGCCCCATAATCCCCATCTCAAACCACCTAAGGAATATAATTTATCTCTGTTTCCAGAAAGGTGGGTGTTAGAGGGCAAATGTTACCTGGATGCTGAAGACAGAAACCAATTCAGAAACATGGCCTTTGATGCAAGAGGTATCTTGACCATTATTGTATGAGAAAGTAGAATGAGAAACTTGGAAATAAACCTCACTAGGACGGTTCGTCTAGTCTTCTGCCTCTCTTGGGCTAAATGCTTAAAGCAGCCTCAAGAGCTCAGATCTAGGGAAATAATTTTCTTTTGTTCTCCTGAGACTATTTAAAACTTTGACTCAGGAGAGCTATGAACTTTTGGATGGAGGAGACCAGAGATATAAAAGGGAAACTACAATTGTACACAAAGTTTTTAAGAGTAGAACCCAAATATGAATACTTTGTACATAATTTTAAAATATCAACATAGTTCCACTTACTAATTATGTGCCTTATCCAAGTTGCTTAAAAACCTCAGTTTCTCTGTAAGGATTATAGCAGAACCTACTTTCATAGGGCCATTGCCAATGAAATAATCATTGTGAAGCATTAAGCACATAATGGATAGCTCATTATTCACAAAACTTTTCCTTTTATTTTCTAGCCAATAAAATTTATTAAGCCCTTTTGTGTTCACTAAACTAGCCCTAGGGAATAAAAATTAAACATAGATTTCAAATTTTTTAAAGCTGAGCAATAACTTGGATAACATCCAGTCCATATTTGCTGAATCAAATCTTAGTTATAACACATAGCCAAAAAAAAATAGTAATTAAAAAAGTAATTAAAAACAGAGCTGTTCTACTGGAAGAGGTTGGTAAATGGAGACCTGCCCTCTTGCCCTCCCCAGGGAACTACAGGGTACCAAAAAGCACAGTTTGAAACCACAATTCATCTAATCTTTTCATCTCCCAGATGAGGACTATGGGACCTAATGGTCTAATTTCCACCCAAGGTCACACAGCTAATCAGACACAAACTTCCTGGGCTAGAAGTTGGATCTCCAATACCAAGGAACTTATCCACTAGCTATGGAAATGAATTTGTGCATGCTAGAATGTGGAAGAGAATTTAGGCTGTTTTTCAAGTTGCATTATCAAAGCCTGGGACTTGGCCAAGTCCCTTGCTCTTTGGGTTTCAGTTTCTTGACTGAACTTTCTGTTCTTAATAACTTATGTCTAAGTATCTATTACCACAAAAAGAGTGATCGCTTACATGTTCGGTCACACCACTTTTTCAGTGAATACACTTATGAATTCGTGGATTTGTTGTGAATTTAAATATGAATGTGAAATAAAAATGTTGACATTACAATTAAGGAAAATTGTTTCAAATAAAACATCATTGTATAATTTGGAAAAACATAAAAAAAAAAAACTCAGAGCAAGTATTACGTCTTATTTCTGTTATCTTCTCTGTGCTTTGAACAATGAAATTTATATCATTTTTATGAAATGATACTCTGAAACTTAATATTTTAAAACTTACTGAGAAATATGTCAAATGTACAGAATAAATTCTACTTTCTCTGATGGCCTATTCTAATAGTGGTAGTAAAGCTAGTTGCTTTGGTTAAATGTGATTCTTGCCTAATGGCAGGACTGAAGATAAAATGATTTTGAAGATTGGGTATCTTCATAACTTCCTCCTAGGGCAGGAATGACCAGAGGGATAAGAGACTGCTTAGCATCTTCCGGGTCCCCCCGTAAATATCTCTCAATATTGCATTAACTTTCCTTAGAAAACCACAGACATCCTAGTCTATGTTTTGAATCCTACTTAAGAGACCTCAAACAGAAGCAGAGAGGAGCTTCCACCAGAGCCCAGAACAAATGAAGTGGGGTTCATTTCCTTTCCATCAACATCTCCTCCTCCTCCGACCACTGGACAAATGGTTCTTGACCAAAATACACACTTAATGACAAAGGAAGGCCAAAGGTCCAGACCTTTGGTTTATCATCTACGTTAAAAGATTTGAACACATAGACATTAAAAGGGAACAAACACTTGAAACACATAGACATTAAAAGGGAACAAACACTTGAGGGGAAGACATTTGATGCCAAGTGAGGTGAATGAATTGTATGCCATGGGGCTCTAAACCACAGAGAAATCATTACTGATATTTATAGAAAAGACAGCTGAAAGAGATGGAGCAGGAGCTAGGCCTTAAATAATGGCAAGAATTGGAAGGACAGGAGTGAGGGTGTTCCTAAAGGGGGAAACAGTGAACAAGAGACCCAAAAAGGGAAAATGATGAGATGTATAAAAGTAAGTGGGATGGTTTCTCTGAACTCATATAGGCTGTTTGATTAGAGATGGAAATGGAGGCCAAACCATGAAGGGTCTTAAGGACCAGACAGAAGAGTTCATACCTGCCCTTGCTCCCTCCATCCACTGG